>NW_024731852.1:8743912-9038912 GCF_018991925.1 Homarus americanus
CACTTCAGAACTTATTACCTCATTAAACACCTCCAAATATTCATTACTTTATTGGATACTGTTGTAGTATTTCTGTGACAAGTAAGATTTAGAAATGCTTTCTTCATATGGAAGGTTTCTAATATTATGGATCATTTTGTCATTCTTCTTTGTACTCTCCAAAGAATCTATGTCCATTCTATAATAAGGACACCAGAACTGAAACATATAATCCATGTGTGGCCTCACTAATGCTAGGTAAGGTTTCAAGATAACGTCAGCAGTTCTGTTACTCACAGACCTAGATATGAACCCAAGAATCCTGTTTGCCTTGTTGCGAACGCTAATACATTGTTTTCTAGGTTTCAAGTCGTTGCTAACAAATACACCTAGATCTTTTCACAAACTGAGTTTTCTATTTCCGTGTTACCTAGTTTATACTTAACGCAATACGTCTTCCCTATCTGTAGTACCTTGCATTTATCAGTATTAAAATTCATTTGCCAGTCTACTGACCACTCATGTAAGGTATCTAGATCTCTTTGAAGGTGTTCAAAGTCACTGTCTGTTATCACTCTCCCCATTTTGGTATCATCTGCAAATTTACTAATCCTACTAGTTATGCCTAAATCAAGATCATTAATGAATATAACAAACAGCAGAGGGCTAATACAGATCCCTGGGGAACTCCGCTTTTGACCTGATCTGACTTTAATCCATTTATGCTGACTCTTTGTTTCCTACCAGTTAACCATGACCTAATCCATTTTAATACTGATCCACCTATTCCATGTTTCTACCTTCCTTATCAATCTCTCATGAGGACTCTCCAGATGCTTTACTGAAATCTAAATAAATTATATCATATGACTTATCATTATCTACCGCTTCATATATTTCTGAAAAAGCTAAGCAAATTTGTGGCATAACACTAACTAAACCAAAGTTTTAATCATACCTTAATTTAAATTCCTGGCGGAGGTGAATCAAGTCTGGTGTAGTTAACTGTGGTGAATACTCTTGTAGTTCCACATGTTTTAATTGACTTCACTTCAAGGACACTTGGAAAATTCACTCACGGTACCTCGTCGTACTTTAATGTTCACTAGAAAAAGGACTCGCGTGAATTTTTCTTTAACCTTCAATTAGGTTCACTACCTCCGTTAACACTATTTATTTCCATTAATCCAATCAAGCTATGGGCCCATAACACTTCACTTGGCATCAGTGACAAATATCCTCTAATCTCATAGTCACATCAGGTCCCTTCACCTTTTAATATTTCCCATATATTAACACAACACTTCACGTTCACGGGTCCTCCAGCACTTCACAACGAACACTTCCACTTATATCAGTATATAACACCGAAGAGTATCAAGTTTGTAAGAAATTGTAAAATGAAGGAATAATGCCACGTCCACCTTGACCATGTACTGGACACGACTAGCGAGTGATGTTGTAGCCAGGGTTGCCAACTCGGATTTTCAAATGTCGCTAGGCTGGTACCTAAAAGTAGCTAAATGTCGCTAAATCTTCCATGGAAAGTCACTAGCTATTATTCCCCCCCTAGGAATTTGATGCAAATTATATTTTCATAATGCCGACTATAATGGACCGAAGTATAAATAAAATGCATTATGTATAAATAAAAATATTATTTTTAAGTTTAATATGCACACTTACCTATTATTCAATAGTAATTGCATCCCAATCCTCTTCGTAATTCGTCGCAGTGTGAACAACTGTAGAGCTGGAAGCATGTGAAGTCCTGGTTCAGGTTCTCTTGTAACTGTATGCCTCCACAGTCCCTATCTTTCTTAAAATATCACTAGGAAGTTCATAACTTGCACAACAGGTGTTCTGTCTTTTTAACCCATACTTTATTGTAAGAATTGTCTTTAATGTCGATAGTTTTTTTTGCTTAATTTGATTTCACAAAGTTCATATTACTAAATGTCGCTCTACATCTTTTGAATCACGGAAGAGATAAGGCAGCGAGTGCAATTTCAGCCAGATCATGGTAGGGTTTTTCACCTGTGCATCTCTGTAATTTGCCACTTCTGACCACAATTTTAGGGTGTTAGATGTTTCTGTCAGATTGTGTGATGCAGTTTTCACTGGAAATCAATCTTGGTAAGGGTGCTGGAATCTTCTGTAAATAAGTGTGCCAAACCAAGTATATCTGATTTAATAGGCTTCAAGCATTCATCGGCACTCAGAAAAGAAATAGACTGCAGCACCACGAATGTTGTCAGGTAGCGTTGACGAAGTTGTTTTATGAGTTCAACCCGTTCAATTGCATCCCTGTAACCCGTTGCTATATATTATGGCTCGAAATTAGGAAAACAGTTTTCATGGACAGTCCAAAAGTATCCAGAAAGTCGCTAGATTTCTGTGGATATCTCTAGATTTGCGACAAGTCAAATCGCTCTAAATATTAGAAAAAAAACAAAAGCTCTAGATAGCTACAAAATTCGCTAAGTTGGCAACTCTGGGTTGTTGATGTTAGAATAATGACGTATATCAATTATATTCTAATTTATCTTATTACTCTAAAATAAAACCTTGGTGAGCTTTATTGGAAGTAATAAAGAAATAAACGGAACGACTCTTTACGGTACAACAATTCAATAATTATCTTATCACTCATATATTACCGTTACTATGCGAGATTTAAATTACTTTGTAGCAGATTTTAACGAAGACGAAAATAAATAAATAAAATAAAATCAATAAATAAAACACGAAAATGATCATAAACGCTTAAGTCAAGATAGGTGAGGAGGAGAGGCAGTCCTCACACCACCTCCTCCACCTTCATTTATCATCACCTTAATAAATACGTATAAGGAGATCACACACACACACACACAAAACACTAATGACTGTTGATATGCAGTTTTATTTTGACTTGTTTTTGAGGACACATTTTTTCTGTAATTATCACAACTTTACAAGTGTATTTATTTTTATTTTATCATCTTCGCCACTGATCGGCTTGTTAGCGATCTGTTAAACTCAGATTAAATTAAGTTTACCAATTTTTTGTGACTTTGACACCAAATACTAGTCAAGAAGTGATTGGCAGTCCGATTTATTCATGTAGGACCATTATTTGACTTCATTGCGACTACATTTCATTCAACGCCAGCTACCCAGACCAAATCCCTCGCTCAGCCAAGCAGCTCAAGAGAAGTTACGAACACAAAAAATGGAAGTAAGTATATGTTTATTTCCAAGTTTAGTATTTAAAAATACGTTTTTTTGCCAGTATTTAAGTGACATGGCATGAAGAGGCCCACCTCCTACCGAAGTAGACAGAAGGAAAGCTCCCATCTCACCTCCCATTTTCCTTCATATAATTTTATGATCACGTTCAGTTATATATCAAAATAAGTGTTTTTATGTCTACTTTTATAAGTTATGTATGCCTATATGCTATTCCATGCGGGTGTCTGAGTAGTATTGACCATATATTTTATATGTACAAGTGTTAGCCATTGATTTATTTTACTCCTAAGAGTGCTAGGTTAAAATTGGTATGATATCTGAAACACAAATAATTCATAATGAAGGAACTGGTATGGAGGATAAACCAGTAAAAGGTGCTTCAGCCATACTGTGTTAGGTTCTCTTGTTTGTCATCTTTAATTGCCAGTTAATAAATTGAAGAAAACATGGAACACTAAGAATTAATACTTTATTGACATGTTTTATTTTTAGTAATAATCTTATACAAAAGATGACAACTACAACATTTTTGTTAACACTACAAATCAGTAAATGCAAAACATTAATAAAAAGTTATGGATAAGGAAAAAATAGTGGAACAGTCATATTTAATATTTGGTTAGGTAGGATAAATTAACGAAGGTTATGTTAAATTAAAAGAGGTTAGATGAGGTTAAGTTAGAATACGTTACAATTAGGGTAAATTAACTTAAGTTTAGTTAAAGTTAGGTTAGTTAAGTAAATAATAAGTTAGGTTACAGTTAATAGGTAAAGTTAGGTTATTTTAAATTAATGTTAGGTTATTTCCATGTTTTGTTATTTATTCACTGACAATGGGTGGCCATTGTCATAGAACGAAGCTATACAGCATATAACTCTATATGAAACAGGTATTATTCTGCAGATTTGGTGTGCTTTACATTAGGTGTCTGGAAATATTTTACCACCATGACGTGCATCAAGTAAAATTGGCAAGTATGGGGCTGGTGTCCCACATAACTAGCAAGCCAAAATATTCTGGCAAGATAAGCTTCAAACAGGTAGGCTCAGTTTCTGAAGTGTCACCTCAAATGACTTGTCAGAAGCATATGAGTCATCATTACTAACATATCATAATAATTTTTATAGCAGATATGACTGTAGCTAGTAGATATGTGTTAGCCTGATTTAGGCCCACTTAAATTTTTTTTTTTTCTATGTTTGTATTAAGATATACTGATGTAAGTGAACATCAGCATCGTAGCATAAACATGTTTTCTTTCTCAATTTTAATGGTCAATTTACATTTTTATATATATATATACAGCTCCTACCAGACTAACGACTAACTTTACTGCAACCCGCACTTTTCATTACCTGCCTCAGTCGTATTCGATATTTGGTCAAATTACATATTTTCGAGTCACAGTACACAGACAAAATTCTTTTATAGTATATTCCACTTTAAAATGGTTGGCTAGCTTAAAAGTGAGTTTGTTGGTGCTAGATTAGAAACAGAAACACATTTAAGATTTTCTATGTATTATTTATGCATTTTCGACTTACAACCACTTTGCCCATAGACATTGGTAATGTGATGTCAACATTCCAATAATGTTTCAAGTTCATAACAGTGTTGGAAAGTTCATTTATCCGGATAACGCTTCTTTTAATTGTTCTTATCAAAAAAATAATATAATTCGACGAGACATCTGTAATAAAGTACTGGAAGAACTTTCATAAAATATAATGATGATTATTATTTGTCGTAAGGCAGCTATCGGGTGGGGTAGCCACCCAATGTTGTTTCCAACATTTCAGGATATGCGTGATTGTTCCCTTCCGGATCCTGTTTATCGGGATGACTATTAATAGACCAGCACTAACACTATCAATTGGCATAGTGCTCGTAATGACTATCAATCCGGCTCTTGTCTGAAGGAACTTTGAATATAATCCGTGGATTTCGTGAAAAGACGGTGTATGTTGGGACCTGTTGCCATCCAACCCTTTGTAATCAATTTAATTTTTGCTTTTGATAGCTCGGTCAGAGCATTGTTAGTGAAGATAATAGAGGAAATGAAACTGAGTTCATAGTCTCAGTTTCAACGTCAATATACAGTAAAGTAATTCATCAAAATAGAAGTAGGTGGACCCTGACCTATTTTGAGTAAGGGTTCCGAGGCATTTCAACCGCTAGTAAGTGCTCGCCTTCACCCATACAGGTCCCTAACGCAGCCTAGGCCGTGTCTGTAGCATGGATGTTGTATCCACTATGTCTGGAGAGATGTCCGAGGTCCAGTAGGATCAGTTACCTCCGTGGGACCCGACCGTCAGACACTTCAGTACTTCCTATGGCCCCCATAGCTACCCAGTCCCCATCATTGGTGGATGAGTGTCTAACTCAGTAGGGCTATGGTGTGGTTGTGTTATTCCACTGGGATCTTCAGAGTTCGTTGGAAAGTACCCCATGGTGGCAGAACCCCATGGCGGTTGCTTGAGTATCACTCCCGCCACTGTGGATTCCTCTATATTAGCCAAAATATTGTAACATATATGCTTAAGGCACATTTTCATTAAATAATCAAACTCCAGCTTCCAGTGAACTTGTTTTATTATGCACCTAATTCAGCCAAATGGAAGTTTACCAAAATGAAATAATGTAATTGGTGATGAAAAATTAGAGCCTGCAGTATTTCACATATTATATCATGATCCACTGTATCAAAGGTGTTTTTGTATGTAGTACTACCATCTTTGTGATAATGCCTACCAGTGAAATTTGCCTCTACCCATTTGGATATTTTTAGGCATAAACCTCCCCCATTTATAGTTTCCAGATAGAAACTCAGTTATAAAACTGCTAAAAAGTTGCATTAAGTAACTTAAATGGACTTAATTTATTAATATATGCAACAAAGTTTTGAGATGATTTTCTCCCAGTGAAATTTGCCTCTATCCCTATTAATATTTCTAGGCAAGAACATCACTAGTTTATATTTTCCTGACAGAAACTCACTTATAAAACTGATAAAAAGTTTAATAAATTACCGTAAATGTGCTTAAAAGATTAGTACCAGCGTTAGTAGTCCAGCTTTGCCTTTGACAACAACAAAGTGTCTGGCAGTACATCTTTTACGAAAGTCGTAATATGATAGGGAACACAGCTTTTGCACTGTCATAATATGGGCCGTAAAACCAATAATGTAAAAAAAATACATTTGTAAAATTACCGATACGTGTTTATTTGTACATTAATAGTATTGACTATAAATATTCAATACCACTAGCAAAATAATTATGAAGAGGGTGACGAAAAGTAGCTCATAGCTACCTCTTCAAAGTTAGGTACGAGTTCATTTTAATTTTACTTTTACTGGACCCGGAGCTGCGAAGACTTGCCTCTGACTGCTGGACCCGGAGCTGCGAAGACTTGCCTCTTTTGCTGCATGTTTGAGCAGTCTGCAACTTCGTTGTGATAGGACACTCAATCCTAGTGATTGTACTTACTCAACATAGTGACGGTGCAATTACCATCACAGATTGTATGGAAAATTCCAACTTCTGGAAAACAAATATTTGGGCTCCCCAAATTTTGACTACTACCCTTGCGTCTATGTCCTGGATTGGCCAATCAGTGGTGCCTCACGGTGGCGTGATACATGCACGTTTACTGCGGTGCTCTGATTGGCTAACCGAACGTGGCGTGGTAGGTAGGCTGTCTCTACTCTCTAAGTCCTCTTCTTTCCTTTTTTCATCCCCCTCATGCACTCCGTTCCTTGAACGGGAGGCGGGACTTAGCGATACGGTCGATCCGGCAAGGGAACCTGTGATAGTGCAGGGCACCCCTTGTCCGGGGGTCACCGGTAGGTGGCAACTTTCTTAGACATAACTATAGTCACAGGTAACCTGGGTGCGGAACCCTACGAGCCCGACGCCCGTCCAAGAAAGGGGGGGGGGCGGGGTCACTGCTCCCAGGCAGGAGCCTGTGTTATAGGTAGGATTAGAATGTAATCAAGGAAGATGACTACAAGCATTAGAATAAAACATAGAGATAAGGGACACTCTATTGGAAGAGGAAAAGTGGCAGAAATCACTTACAACAAATTGCAAGTCCCACTAACAAGAATATTCAGCACCAACGAAGGTTTCAAAGTAATCTGTAAAGATGACTTTGATTCAGACAAAATCCTTTCAAAAGAAGCCAGAGATGTATTTTACAATGAAGGCCTTGTTGTTGTCATGCCACCAGAGCAAAAAGCAAAAAGATCAGTTTTCGTTCGTCAAGTCGACCAAGAGATCGGGAGGAAGATATCTGAAGACCTGAAAGATGAACTGGAACGCCAAAACAGGTGGATGAAGATCGAAGAAGTCATTAAGATAAAAGACTACACTCATGTTTTTAAGATTACCTTTGAAGAAGTTTCAATGGCTGAAAAAGTTTTGCAACAGGGCTTTCTAATATTTAACATGTCAGTAACACCTCATCAAATAAAGAAGGAAACATTCATCAGTCTGCAAACTTGCTTCTCCTGCTACAAATATGAAGAACACACAACGAGAGACTGTCCAGAAAAAGAAAAAAGTACTGCTCAGATTGTGCAGGCGACGACCATACCTACACTGAATGTAAGAACACACATGTTGGCTGTCTCAACTGTAAGAGAAACGGGAATGCATACATAGGACACAGGACGTTAGCAATGGCATGCCCAATAAAAAAACACATGATAAAGTACAAGGAACAAGAAACAAGGAAAAAGGAACAAGACAAGAAGGATACGACATACGTCGAAATAGCCAAGAGAGCGGTCCAAGAGGCTCACAGACCAGAATCCACCATATTAAACTTAAGTGAGCCAATACATGACAAGGTAATGATTAGTATGATCCATGCGCATTTGCACAATATCATTGCACCCGGATCATACAATGAGGAATTAAGGAAAATGTTTAAATTGAATAACCTACCAGAGATGATATTTCCAGAGAATCCACAATCCGAAAAACTATTTCAGGCAACATACGCAAGCGAACTGAGAGAAAGACTACAGCTAGACAAACAAAGGTTTGAGCAAGGAGCAACAGCTGATACACAAGGAACACAAGCGACTGATAGAGATCCCAGACAAATGACTAGAAGTGACAAAGAGAAGATAGAAATAACAAAAGGACAGACTACAAGACAAAGGATTAGGAGGAGAGAAGACAAGATGGAAACTGATCACAATATACAACCTGAATCTGCTGAAGATATTGGATTAAAAGTTATCACTACAACAAAACATGGAATCCCAACATCGAGACCAACAGGAGGGACAATAGTAAAAAACTGTGAAGGAGGGATATACAAGTAGACATAACAAGAAAAATCCCTAAGTGAAGATTACGTCTGGTCACTAATCACTACGGACAAACTAAAGATTACGACCAATGACTTTAAAATAGTAGACCCGTCAGAGTTTAGAAGAGTCAGAAGCGGGAAACAGGACGATAGGTCTCCACTCCAACAGTCACAATCCAAGTACAGTGACCCCTCGTTTAACGAACACCTCGGTTAACGTAATTTTGATTAACGAACTACCTTCCATAAGGATCTTCAATTCGGTTAACGAAAAAAAATTCGGTTAACGAAGTTCTTACGAACCGACCTCAACATGTTTTTGCTTGCACTGACCGGACAACCAGCTTTAGTATCAGTCCGCCAATACATTAATCGGTTCTAGGGCTTAAATTCCTTACTATTTTAGTAAATATCAAGAAGTTTATACTATTCAATAATTTTAAAAGTTTAATATTAAATTTTTTTAGTCATTTTAACAATTATTGAACATAATTGAAGGTAAAGTGACTAGTTTAATGCGCGGCATCCAGCCTCTTAACACAGCAAACAGGAGTTAGTCTCTCTCTGTTTTCACTGGAGGTAACATCTTGCTTGAGACTCACTTCAACCAAACGCTTTTTTTCTGTGTTTCCAAGCAAATTATTGGTCATTTTGAAATATATTTTACGTATTGACAATATATAATGCAGTGCAGTGTTGATTTAAAGAAAATAATCTTGAATTACACCAGAGGACTAAAAATTTTATGGGTGAAATAGGCGCCATGGGAATTGACTTTTCTTCCACCCAATGCCTTCTTCTTCCTTCTCCTCTTTTATTCTAAATCCCATCATCATCATCATCCAGGAGCCTTCTACATACACACCTCAAGTAAGTGAACTTTTCTACCATTTTTGTTGAATTTAGGAAATTTTCGGTGAGCTGGAACCAATTACCCAAAAACCCATTGAAACAATGGTTTCGGTTAACGAACGACCTTCTGGAACGGATTGAGTTCGTTAACGGAGGGGTCACTGTATAAGAAATAATGGACAATGGACAAACAGTAAGAACTTTAAGAATAATACAACACAACGTAAGAAACTGGAAGACCGAGAGAATTAACCTGACATTATACTAATAAACAGTCACGGTGAGACAAAAAACAACAACATAAAACTCTTTAACTATTATGTAAACCAAAGATATAAATCGGGCGAGAAAAATGACGGAGTAGCTATAGCGATTAAAAGAAACTTAAAATTTAAACTAATCGATGACTTCCAGGATGAATTTCTAGCAATAAAAATAAATACAACTCAAGGAGACGTAATTATTGCTACTACTTATCTGCCACCGAGACGACCCTACTTACCTATAGAAGACCTATTAAAATTGGCTAACAATAGTCATCCGATGTACATCTTAGGAGACTTTAACGCCAGACATAGGATTTTTGACAATACAAATAATAACGTCGTGGGAAACGCCCTTAATCAATTAATAAATCTAGGGAAAATCAATCATCTAGGTCCTAACTTTGCAACCTGGAGAAATCACAATACACAATCGACACCAGACAAAATTTTTACCAACAACAAAGCCTTTTTCAATTACCATATAATACAAGGACCTCTTACAGGCAGTGATCATCTGCCAATTATACTAACACTGTCAACAAGCCCCATACAGATACCAATAAAAAAGAGAATGAAAATGAGTAAAACAGACTGGGACAGCTTCAAAGACGACTTAGGTAATCACCACTCGATTAACTTACAAGGGAAAACAACAGAAGACATAGACTCAGAAATGGACAGACTGCACTCAGCAATAAAAACATCTATAACCAAACACACTCCTACTTCACACTTTAGAACATTACCCAACAACAGACTACCAGAAGAAGTTAAATTAATCCAGACCCATTACAATGAAGGTATATGGAAAGACACGGCAGTAACAGATGGCTATATACGACACAGACAGCACTACAGATAAAATTAAGAGACGCATGTAAGGAAGCAAACAATAAAAAATGGAATGATATTATAATGGCGGCTGACATGACTAAAGACACAAAAACATTTTGGACTTCCATAAACAAGATGATGGGGCACAACAAGCAAAAAACACCATACATTAAAGACCAAAATGGAACAAAACTGTATGAGGAAAATGAACAAGAATCAGCATTCATAAGGGAATGGGTAAAAGTTTTTAAAATATCAGATGAGGAAAATGAAGATTTTGATAGTGAACACGAAGAAAGGATAGAAGACGAAATGGGAAGACACATACATAGAATCACCCCAAAGCAATATATAGACTATAGCTTACTACCTAATAATCAAATAATAACTATGGGAGAAATGATGCACTGTCTGAGGAAGTTTAAGGAAAAGGCCCCCGGGCTCACAAGTATTACACGAAATATGATCATAAATCTACCTGAAAACATTTTAAAAACACTATTAAACATTTATAATGCATGCTTAATAACCGATTACTTTCCAGACAAACTAAAATATGCTAAAATGATATTTATTCCCAAGGAGGGTAAGGACAATAAGGAAATATTAAACTACAGGCCAATATCTTTAATAGAAATTACTGGGAAACTACTGGAAAAATTTTAAATTCAAGACTTATAACCTTTTTAACACAACATGGGAAAACTAACAATAGACAACATGGATTTATGCCCAATAGAAATACCCTAACTGCAATAGCTACAATAACGGAAATAATTGCAATAGAAAAAAGCAAGGGGAACCAGATCAATATAATTTCAAGGGGCGTTTCTAAGGCTTTTGATAAAGTTTGGCATTTAGGCTTAAAATATAAAATATTAAAATTGGGACTTAACGAACACTTGCTAAGAATATTGTGTAAGTATTTAGATGGTAGGAGAGCACAAATTCAAATTGGAAACTTTATGGGAACTATGTTTAATCTTGAGAGTGGATTACCTCAAGGAGGATGCCTTTCTCCAACACTTCCTGAATATACAATTTATACCTCAGACACACCTCAACCTACCCCCTTTAGCGAATATGTAATGTTTGCTGATGATATTACTCAAATAGTATCATACCCAGGAAAATCAACCCAATTTATGGCACTCTACACGGTAAGAGCGATAAAAAATATAAATGATTTTGAGAAAAAATGGAAAATCAGGACAAATAAGAACAAATTCAAGATAATACCAATAGCCAAGATCAAAACAAGTCCAGTAATAGTCGACCAGGAACTATACCCATACGACACTGAAGGCAGGATGCTTGGACTAAAACTAACAAAAAGAGGACATATAACATACTTAAAAGATAAAGAACGACAGGCAAGAATAAGATTATCAAAAATAAAACGCTTTAAGAACCTTAGCATTAATAACAAAAGAAAGATTTATATAGCCCTTGTCAAATCAATTATGGACTACCCACCCATCCCATTGAACACCCTTAGTAAAATGAGCATTAAAAGGTTACAAACAGTACAAAATATAGCCCTCAGATTTATATATAACATAAAATATACAGACCACATCAATAATGAACAGCTACACAAGAAAGCAAACCTCCTAGCAATCAATGTAGAAATACACAACAAAGCCACAAATATTTGGAGCAAAGTGACTGAACTCAACACAGAAACTTACCAAAATTGGATAAATAATATAGACAATGAAGAATTCCAAGAACACAGCTGGTTTAAATCAGCCAGGAAGAAAGTAATTGAACCACCTCCTGCCCCAATATACACATAAAACATTAATAGAGAGAATAAAAGATGAGAGTGACCTACCAGCTCCACTAAGAACCTGGCAGGCCTCTCCATACAGTGTACCTTTAGACTAACATAACTAACATTTAACTAACACCTTAGAAAAAAACAAAAAAACAAAAACAAAAAGTAACTACCCTCCCAGCTACACAAGGACCTGGGTGGGCTCACTAACTACATTGCAGTATATATACTGTAAAAAAAAATAAAAATAAATAAAAATAAATAAAATAAATAAGCAGCACTATATAAATAAACCAATATTAATACAAAGGTCTGACGACCCAAGGGAGCAGAACAAAGATAAAACACTAATAGGAAAGATGAAGCGATCTGGTTGAGCCCAGATTGTTTCTACTCCCACTGTATTTCAGTTTCACCACCGACTCATCTCACACCGGCGGCTGTTCCCTCCTCTTCTTACAATGGAACATCCAGGGACTTAGACCTCGCCGGACAGACCTCGCCCAGTTGGTGCTCTCCCATCAAGTAGATGTTGCTCTACTCCAGGAAACCATCACAGACGATGTTACTCCACTCCGCCTCTCTGGCTATACTGTTTAAACCCTGCCTCGGTACCGTGGGTAGGCTCGTGGCCTCCTCACCCTTGTGCGTAACACCATTTCATCTGTTCGTCTCCCTTCACCTGACTCACATGGACCCCCGTCTGAATTACTGTCTGTCTCCTTTACTCTTGGTGACCGGACCCTTCGTGTAGTCAATGTTCAATTCAAGAGTGATTCTCTGGAACCCAAGGTTCTTCACGACCTCCATGACGGGGTTCCCACTATTGTTCTTGGCGACTTTAATGCCCGCCATCCCACTCTTACTCCGGATCATCCCACGCCATGTACTCTTAACGGATCACATCTCTCACAGTTTCTTAATGGATATGATGATGTTCGCTGTCTTTGTCCTGACGATCCTACTTGCCTCCCCCATAGTTTCCTTGATGTTGGCTTACTATTGAATGGTCATACCTCCTTTCATCCTACCGTCTGCACCGAGCCTGCTCTGTATAGTGACCATCTTGCCATTACTACCCATCTCAGGCTCTCCTTCTCTGCCAAGACATCAGCTCCTTATCGATCCCCTCGCCTTCGTCTCACACAAGATGCTGTTCCTTCCTTTACCCAATACCTTTCTACCTGGGCGGATTCCTATGTTGTCCCCCAGTCCCTTGACTCTTACAGCGCCGATTTTGTTGATGCCGTGTATGACTCTCAATCGCGCTACCCCTCCACGCCCTCCCCGTCACCCCAGAAGTGCCACCAACTACTGGTATCGTATCCCTGTCATGAGACATCTCCGGCAGGTAACCCGTGATCTCCACTCTGCCATACGGAGGTCTCGCTCTCCAGAGGACTGGGAAGACTTCAAAAATTGGTGCTCCTTTGCAACTCAGGAGAGTCGTCGGATTCGTGAGGCGGACTGGCTATCCTTCACGGGGTCTTTATCGTTCCAGTCGTCACCCTCTTATATGATAAACACAGACAAGTGCTTGATCTGGACCCATGGATGGTCTGAGCAGGGCTCTCACAATTTACAACCATAAAAATGCATCATTGGAAGTTACATTTAGTTAGCTTGGGGGATTGGTAACTAAAGACAACTGAGTTATCAGGTTTGAATTATAACATAGAGAAGATTTGGTTAGAAAAGATCAGATAAGTCTGCTCAAAATATTTATATGACACAATACAAATATTATCATAGTAGTACAGTATATACCAAGCATCGAATACATCACTAACACACAAATGCAACATGGATAATTAAAAACAATATCAGAAACTTTATATGATGCCTTTAAATCATTACACAGTAGTACATGCAGGCACCGAGGAGTGAACTTCCTGAAGATAATTAGTTGGCCAATGAAATTTTCCAAATCTATACATAGACCAATTAATTATATAAAACTTTTACTTAAAATTGCAGCAACATGGTTCAGTATCAATGAAATGAGGCACAAATATAGTAATTTTACTGGTGAAATCAATAGATAGTGACATAAAAGATGTAAATAAGCATTATTGTACAACTGGAATCATATTAAATGTTATGAATCCTGAAAATATTATTGAGTAGCACAGGTTGTACCTCTCTAGTCCGGCAACCTCGGGACTGACCGGTGCCGGACCATGGAAATTCACCCTTTTCCTGGATAGATAGTGACTTGTGCTTATGCTTGGAAGCACTAGCACGACTTTCTCTGCATCATGGTCTCTCTGAAGACATATTGAAGGGTTAAATGTTGTATACAGTGACCCCTCGGTTAATGAACTCAATCCGTTCCAGAAGGTCGTTCGTTAACCGAAAAGTTCGTTAGCTGAAACCATTGTTTCAATGGGTTTTTGGGTAATTGGTTCCAGCTCACCGAAAATTTCCTAAATTCAACAAAAATGGTAGAAAAGTTCACTTACTTTGAGGTGTGTATGTAGAAGGCTCCTGGATGGTGGTGATGATGATGGGATTTAGAATGGGGGTGGAGGAGAAGGAAGAAGAGAAGGCATTGGGGTGGAAGAGAAGTCACCCCATGGTGCCATTTCACCCATAAAATTTTAGCTCTCTTGGTGTAATTCAAGATTATTTTCTTTAAATCAACACTGCACTGCATTATATATTGTCAATATGTAAAATATATTTCAAAATGACCAATAATTTGCTTGGAAACACAGAAAAAAAGCGTTTAGTTGAAGAGAGTCTCAAACAAGATGTTACCTCCAGTGAAAACAGAGAGAGACTAACGCCTGTTTGCTGTGTTAAGAGGCTGGATGCCGCGCATTAAACTATTCACTTTACCTTCAATTATGTTCAATAATTGTTAAAATGACTAAAAAATTGAATATTAAACTTTTAAAATTATTGAATAGTATAAACTTTTTGATATTTACTAAAATAGTAAGGAATTTAAGCCCTAGAACCGATTAATGTATTGGCGGACTGATACTAAAGCTGGTTGCCCGGTCAGTGCAAGCGAAAACATGTTGAGGTCGGTTCGTAAGAAATTCGTTAACCGAATTTTTGTTCGTTAACCGAATTGAAGATCCTTATGGAAGGCAGTTCGTTAACCGAAATTTCGTTAACCGAGGCGTTCGTTAAACAAGGGGTCACTGTAGTAGCTTCTCAAATTTCGCGAGTTTCTAATTCAACGTATTTTATTGGAACACACACACACAAAAAATAAATAACAATTTTGACGGCGGAAACTTGAATTTCGACGGCTTTGAACGGCCCGCTAACGTGCAGACGACGTGCATAAACGTGTAAACAGCGTCATTTCTCTTATGCACAAAAGATTCATTATTGTTTATTACTGAATGTCTTTTTTATTGAATTAATGTTTGTGTGCAAAATGAGCAATACAATTCATTAATAATACGTAGAATATTAAAACACACGAGGAAATGACACTACATTGTTTTCGTTGATTACAAAACCAGTGACTGACTGGTTCTACATTTAAAACTGAAGAAAATAAGACCTTGGTTGTAGCTGTAGTAAAATTAATATGGTTGTTTTAAGTAATGTTATTTAATGTTAATAAATGGAACAATAGAAGTAGCTAACGATAATGGTAAAGAAAAAAGAGAGATCGCGTATGTAAGTGCGCACACGTGAAAACATATCGTCATTACTTTACATAAGAACATGAAAGCAACACTTATTTACTGTTCATATATATTTTAATTAATGTTTCTGAATTTGTTTTTATTGAATTAATGTTTGTGTGTGCAAAATTAACAATACAATTTATTAATAATACGTGGAATATAATACACACGAGGAGACGAGACGGCTGGCATTGTTTATGTTAAAGCTTACAAAACCAGTGACTGATTGGGTCTACATATCTTGTCTAATAATTCAACTTTCTTTGTCAGGGTTTTTACTGACTTCTGCCTTTTATGTTTCACTCCACTAGCTTCACCAGCACTGACACTAGGCAGTCTTTTAGAGGCCATTTTTACACAGAAAAACTAAAGTTTTGAGAGTACAACACGAGATGCTGCATCATGGGCAAAAGCCAAGCGCGAACATGGGGAGAGGAGATGCTGCGAGCGCATGGGGTGACTTGTTGCGCTGCTGGCCACCATCTGCTTACCATGAATCACAAACCCACGAATGGCAAGGGTTTACTGTATACAGTAGAACGTCGATATAACACAAGATACGTTCCAAGAGAAGTCGCTTTAAACCTAATTCGCACTAAATCGAAGTGTTGTTTCAATGGAATAATTTAGTTTTGTACTCGAGAGAAACACAAAATACCAAAAAGGCTGAGAGTCTACCCAGATGCACCTCAGTCCAACTCCTAGAATAAACAAAACATTGTTTTATTTGTACTATTATGCTAAAACAAACACTCATAAATCAATACAGCTAAAATTATGGGATGTGAAATGGTCTGTGTACTAGCGATCAGCTGAAATGAGAGGGTCGTATGGCGCCGCTGCGAAGGGTTGCCAAGTCTGTCTTTTAAGGACAGCATGTCCCTTTTTGAGACCCATTTGTCCGTTATTTTCAAAATAAAAAGGACAAGCATAAACTATTCTTATCTGAATTTTAGGTCTATACAGTACTACAAAAAGGTAAGTTATTATTCTCTGTATGTATATATATATATATATATATATATATATATATATATATATATATATATATATATATATATATATATATATATATATATATATATATATATATATATATATATATATATATATTTATATATATATATATATATATATATATATATATATATATATATATATATATTATATATATATATTTATATATATATATATATATATATATATATATATATATATATATATATATATATATATATATATATATATATATATATATATATATATATATATATATATATATATATATATATATATATATATATATATATATATATATATATATATATATATACTGTGCCACTCACCACCCACCTGACTCATCCAGCTCTCACTTTCTTCTCAATTTATTTTTTAGTTATTTTATGCTATCAAAAATAGATTTTCACTCAACTTTAGTTAGGCAATTCATTCTCTGAAGATGCAGAGCCCAACTCGACCAGCTCATCATCCACATCACTGTCTAGTGCTGTGGATGTGGACGCATCTGACACACGGGAAACACCATTTCCACGGTGCAGTGCCTCCAGCACCTTATTTTTCTGCTCCAGTGTAATTGCTTGACTGGATTTCTTGGTCTTTGGGGAAGCTAATGAAGTAGTAGCAGGCCTCATGGACATAGTGGCGATGGTTGATGCACGTAGTAGAAGGGAATAGTGTCACACAATATGTCCGTTCACTTGAGCGTCAGTGCGAGAATTGAGGATGTGTGAGGGTGTGAGAGGGTGGTGGGCATCCGTGTAGCGTGCCCAGAGACGCGTCTGGTGGGAAACATTAGGCGCAAAATTGACTCGCGCAAAATATGAAAGAAAAGCTTTAAATTAAAACATTGTCCTTAATTGTGGGTGTCGCTTTAAATCAATAATCTTAAATTAAATAGCTTTATATCGATGTTCTACTGTAACAATAAATGTGATGACTAAATCAAAATAAATCTAATAAATAAAATAAAACAAAAAATCCTCTATTCCTATTTGGCTGCTGGATGATGAAATTTTTCAATTGTTTCACTGCACACGAGAGACAGCGGAGATCTCTCACTCCTCCCCCCTTCCCTGTTTAGCATGAACTCTGAACACACAAAGAAATGTATTCCCTTTTCTGTTTTTACCTTATGACAATGACTTTTTTTTTGCACATTATGTACAGGTAGTTCTGCTATAACGCGATAATTGTGTTCTTGTAAAATATCGTGTTATAGAAAATCGCGTAATAGAAATAACAGGGCTTATGGAGAAAATAGGGTTAGGTGCAGTTTACTCGAAATCGAAAAAATTTAGTAGTTAGCCTAACACAAAGGATAGCACAGTCTAAATAAATGTTACATTCATATCTAATAATGAAATCATACAGTAAATTTAACACTTTACCTTGAAAAAATATGAATGTAACTTGATGGGGGAGAAGGGTGATTTTGAGGTTGATAACATCAAGCTTCTCTTCAAGTGTTATATCCTTTCTTTTACGATAATCACCGGGAATTCTATCATCAGAATGCTTTTTGGAGATATTCTTCTTTACCATATTCACAGTTAATACCACAAAATTGGAGAAATAGTAAGCAAAAATCGCGTTATAGCAAACAAGCGATCGCGTTATACAAATATTGTTCCGAATTCATAAATCGCGTTAGAGCAAATTCGCGTTATCAAAACACGCGTTATAGCAGAACTCACTGTATGTAATATTGTGTGCATGTGACATAATAAAAAATAAATATGTACATGTATACAGTACAGGTATCTACCCAAAAATGCGAGTTGAATAATAACCATGACATAGCTCACAACTTGGCCTTAAGGGTTAGGGAGATGTGGCTATAGTGACGAGTCTTGTGTCATTATTATTTTGTTATTTTTTTCTGAGATTACCTCTGCACATTATTAGAGTTTCACAGTGCAATGATGAAAAATAGGAGTAATTTTGGGTGATGCACTATCTCAAAAGTATAGTATCGAATCGCAGTATATCGAGGGTCTACTGTATTTGATTAGCACTTAATAATATAATATTAATATGATGCCTAAAATATATTGGACAGATCACAGTGTCATTTTCCTGGCCCATTTTGTGAAAATACACCAACAGAGAACTTAACAATGGCTATAAAATTAAGCTCTGAAACATTATACACTCAAACTCTTCTAATTCGACAGCTTTGGGTTTTCTCTTGTTGAATTACCAAAAGGGTCCTAATTATTCAGAGTCATTGTCAAGATTATGTAGCTTTTTCGGAAACTCAAGCAACTGCTGCCTTTATATGTGTTTGTGCAGGGTAAAATGATGTTTGCTCTAAAGGGGAACACTGCAATTTTCCACATAAAAGATGAATGGTACTTAGGGAATTATACAGAATTTAGTAGTAATGCTGTACAAAATGAAGATTTATGCACATAGTTTAACTCCCACCTGAACAAGGACATTCAGACAAAGCATCCCTATTGCACTAGGCCTGAGGTGGTGTTATTTTATGTGGAACCACAAGTAAAAGACTTATCAGACATGTGGGATAAATTTGACAACTTGCAGTGTACTTTTAATATTTGGGGCTCATTGTAAAAAAATGCCAAGTCATTCAACATCACAAAAAATTACTGATATACCACAAAGTCCAAATTAGAGGGTTCAAGTCTACTTTATTAAATAAAGTCCTATGGCATAGTTCTTTAACATAGTTCACTCACAATCGTCAGTATTTTGTATTCAATACTGTACACAGTGATAGTCATGGCAAAGCAAAATCATTTTTTTTATGAAGAATCTCCAGTTTTAATCATATATAATGCATTGCAAAATTTTCTGTTCACAAGTTTAATTCTTAATTTTCAAAAACCATCAATAACCAACCATTTCTCTGTGACCTTTTCAAGCTGCTTTGTGACGATGGGATTCCTCACCCGAATTTTCACTTCCAGTTTTCCTCCTACAATACGCTTACGCTCATCTGCCAGCTGTAAGAGTACATTAAGTTATTATTTCATTTAAACCTCAAAAGGAAGAACACACACACACACACACACACGCACGCACGCACGCACGCGCACACACACACACACACACACACACACACACACACACACACACACACACACACACACTGGACCCCGCTAATCCAGGACCATATAGTTCAGCGGGTTCGATGGTTCACGACGGTTTCAGTAAGCCTTTAATATACACTTTTCTCTTTGCTTTTTCTGTTAATCTACTTTATGCTATGGTTGCATTCTGCTACAACACAGCATAATGGGAATCCGCATTGGGGGTATATTTAATCTTATGGGGAAAATTGGGATATGATCCACAACTACTAAAAGTCAACAGTAGTGCTAAAAAAGTTGTGGAAAATCATTACAATACTCTAATGCAGGTTAGAATTTGAGTAACGGCATGTACAAGCTGGACAATTTTGTAATTAAGAAGATTTGTGATCAGGTGAGAAGGCCGGGTCACTTGACCATCTGACCTGACCACCAACCGTTGTGTGCTATTTAAAGATTAGTAGGGTCATTACCTAATACCTGACCATTGTGGACCTGGTCTCACCCTCCTCTGTATATATACACCTTGATTTGTATTTCTCTCTCTAGTCTGTACTCACCCCTGAAGATGTGAATTACACGAAAGCGCTTGGGAACTTCGTGTTTTCTTCTTTCCTAGTGGTTATCAGCATATACCTAGATCACGCGCACCTAGAGTGTCCGGCGCGACGCTATTTTTAGATTTTCCCCACGCGCCACCCGCCTGCCCGCCTGCCTGCCTCTCCCTCCTCCTCCCTCCTCCTCCCTCCGCTTGGGCAAGCGGCACGGTAAGGTTGCGCAGTGTGTCTTTGTTGCGTTATCACTGACGTCATATGACGTATCAGACCTGTGATTGGCCATGCATCCCTACCCTCCTCTGCTGCTAGCTGTAATTGGCTTAAAGTATTATGACGTGTCCACCCGGGACAGGGAGGGAGGGAGGAGAGACGACGCTTGACCTAGCCGCGACAGTCTCATCCCTCAAGGCCACTCCGTGTTAACGCGCATCCATTGTTCCGTAAAATGGCTTCCGCCGGACCACCACCCCCAGAGAAAAACCTTTCCTTACCTGGACCCAGCGGCACTAAGCCAAAGAGGACACGACGCTCCTTAAGCTACGAGGTGAAGTACCAAATTATTCAAGATTTGGAGAAAGGAACACGGCAAGTTGATCTCGCGCGCCAGCATGGCGTCAACGAATCTACGATCCGGACTATAAAGAAGGATTCAGCCAAGATAAAGGAGCACATGAAGATCACAAAGTCTACAGGTGCTTCTATGATCAAGTATTTTCACAACCGGGTGCTTCTCAAGACAGAAAAGTTACTTGTGAGGTACTTGGTGCGTCAGGCGCGACGGAACATGGCGGTCGACACGCGCTCTGTGAAGGACAACGCACGTGAACTGTACATGGCAGTGGCACGAAAGATGGGAATTACAGAGCCCAAACCCTTTACTGCTTCCTCTGGGTGGTTACAGAGGTTTAAGATCCGGAACAAGATCACCAATATAAACATTGGTGGTGAAGAAGCGAGTGCTGATCGTGCTGCGGCTCGGGAATTTCCTCCGTTTTTACGTGAGATTATGGAGGAAGGACAGTACACCGACGACCAGGTGTTTAACATGGACGAATCTGGTCTTTTCTGGAGAAAACTACCTTCCAAGTCCTACATTGTGAAGAATGCCAGCAGGATTCGGGGCCGGAAAATGCAGAAGGAACGCATCACCGTCCTGTTTGCCACCAATGCCTCCGGTACCTGTAAGCTCAAGTTATCGGTGATCCACACAGCCCGCAAGCCGCACGCCTACAAAACCATGGACATGACCAAGCTAAATGTCCACTGGCTGACAGCACGTAAGGCATGGATGTTCTCTACACTGTCCCTCTCCTGGTTTGATGACTGTTTTGTTCCCGATGTAAAGAAATTCTGTGAGCAACAGAATGTCCCATTTAATATTTTGTTGCTGCTGGACAACGCACCAGGACACTCGCCCCTACTGTTAGATCGTCACCCCAACGTAAAAGTGGTCTTCCTTCCTCCCAACACTACGTCTATATTACAGCCCATGGACCAGGAGTTGATTTGCAATGTGAAAGCTGCATTCTCAACAAAAAAATTCCAGCTCCTGAACGACTACACCAACACCAGGGAAGAGTTGCGTGACCTGAGTGACACCACCACCGATAGCAAGAGCGACGAAGATGAGGAACAACGGTTAGAACAGCAAAAAATACTCTTCAAACAATTCTGGAGAATATTTAACATCAAGAAAGCTGTGGACATCTTGGTGGAGTCATGGGATCAGCTGTCTATTGCTACAATTCGTCACGCATGGAGACATGTGTTGCATGGAATACCAGGTGAGAGGAGGAGTCAATCTGTGACTGGTGAGGTTCAGAATGTTGCAGTAGCAGTGGACCTTGCCAGAGAAGCTGCGCAGACTGTTACAGTTCCAGGCTTCTCCGAGACCACCAACGACGACATCCTGGAGGTGATCAGAGATCCTGAAGTGACTGCCGACGAGATGATGGAAGAAGAACACGTCAGTGAAGAGGAGGAAGAAGGTGCGTCAGTCTCCGAAGAACACAGTTTAAGTCATAGTGATATTAAGTGTGCCATGGAGTTTGCAGAGAAAATTAAGTCCGTCCTTTCCCGCGACAATGACGATGACCGCTATGAAGTCTTCCATAACCGGCTGGTGCAGGCTATGGAGCCGTACATCACAGTGTATCACGACAACATTAACGCCAGCCGTCAGCAAAGCATAACAGATTTCTTCACCCGCAACCCACCACAGCCAGCCCAAGCCAGTGATAGTGACAGTGAAGTTGACTTTGAGGGATTTGTCAGGGAAGCCCTGACAACTGTAAGTGACAGTGATGATGATTCACCTAGTAATGGTGATTCACCTGAGGGCCAGTAATCTGCCCTCTGCCTCGGAACCAGCCTCCATCCCCGTATGCCGACCCATCTCTTCTACTACCGTAAGTGTTACACCAAATTTTTAGTTTTTTAACCTATTCTTTATTTTTCCTATGTTAACCTTTATCTTTCCTAACCTAACCTCTTCTATATTACTTGTTTTTTCATACCATCATAAAGTTAAGATAAAATTTTTACTACGACATAGTTGTGTGTCGTCAAAAAGTGGAGTTTGGGGATCGGCCTGGACTCCATTTCAATTAATCCCATATGTTATGTTGCTGATAACCACAAGGAAAGGAGAAAACACGAAGTTCCCAAGCGCTTTCGTGTAATTCACATCTTCAGGGGTGAGTACAGACTAAGGAGAAGTACAAAACAAGGTGTATATATACAGAGGAGGGTGAGATCAGGTCCACAATGGTCAGGTATTAGGTAATGACCCTACTAATCTTTAAAAAAAAAAAAGCACCGCAACAGTCGGTAGTCAGGTCAGAGGGTAAGGTGATCCAACCTTCTCACCTGGTTACAAATCTTCTTAATTACAAAATTGTCCAGTTTGTACATGCCATTACTCAAATTCATGTTGACTGCTTCGGTATGTTTAATGAGACTAGATTCTATAATGTTCTTACTGTCAATTGAATTACAAGGTAATATTGAGGAGGCATTATCCCAGACAATGCAATGCTTATTATCCCTCAGATGAACAAACAGAGCATTGGATTCCTGGCCTGTTCTAACACTATATTTATGTTGTTTAAGTCTAGTTACAAGATCTTAACCTGTCTGGCCTAAGTAAAACATATTACATTCCTTGCAAGCAACTTTATAAATGCAACCAATTGTGTTGTTGGGGGGAGTTCTTGATTAACATTTGTTTAACAGTGCATGAGTTTTTAAATGCCACATTGACGTTCCAGGTTTTTAGTTGTAAAGGAATTTGAGAGAAATTTTTGTGAAATGGTAATACTAAGAGATTCTTATGGTCATGGGTGGGCATGTACAAACTAGACAATTTTGTAATTAAGAAGATTTGTAACCAGGTGAGAAGGTTGGGTCACCTTACCCTCTGACCTGACTACCGACCGTTGCGGTGCTTTTTTTAAAGATTAGTTGGGTCATTACCTAATACCTGACCATTGTGGACCTGATCTCACCCTCCTCTGTATATATACACCTTGTTTTGTACTTCTCCTTAGTCTATACTCACCCCTAAACATGTGAATTACACGAAAGCGCTTGGGAACTTCGTGTTTTCTTCTTTCCTTGTGGTTATCAGCATATACCTAGATCACGCGCAACTACAGTGATTTACTTGCATATATATATATTATAT
The DNA here is from genome assembly GCF_018991925.1 of Homarus americanus. Lineage (NCBI taxonomy): Eukaryota > Metazoa > Arthropoda > Malacostraca > Decapoda > Nephropidae > Homarus > Homarus americanus. Next base: position 8,768,152 of record NW_024731852.1, read on the forward strand.
AGATATATTTTAGGAGTGTTTCTGACTTTATGTGGTTTTTGGCTTTACTTTGTATCTACTTTTCTGTGAGTTGGAACCAATTACCCAATATCCCATTGAAATAATGGATTTGGTTAAAAAAATTTCAGTTAACGAACGACTCTGTGGTCCCTTGATTAACGAGCACAATTTGTTTCACAGAGTCAGTTGTTAACTGAAAATTTTGTAAACTGAATCTATTAGTTCAATGGGATATTGGGTAATTGGTTCCAACTGACAGAAAAAGTACATACAAAGTAATGCATACTGGTAATAGGATTAACAAAACATTAAATATAAACTAAATGCAGTACTGTACAATAAATAAAAAACAGTAGAATACTGTATTTTAACTTAGTTTTAGGTGTGTCGTATTCCTGGCGGCTTTGTTTTTATGGCAAACAGCTGATTGTAGAGGCAATCGATGATGACATGCCATATTCTTTACAGAGTGCATTGATTATAATGCCTTCTTCATGTTTCATAATAATTTCTGCACTGTATATTATCAATATGTTAACTAAATTTCAGAATGACCAATAATTTTAATGTAAAAATGAAAAAATATTCAAGACCAACAAACTCGATATTCACTCCACTTTAAACAAAGTGAAACTGAGAAGCGTTGGTAGGCGATTCGATCAGATGATGGGCACACAAAACTGTTCTCTGTACTGTATATATTATCAACATGTTAACTAAATTTCAGAATGACCAATAATTTTAATATAAAAAATGCAAAAATATTCAAGAGCACAACTTTCTGGATATTTACTCCACTGGAAAAAAATGTAAACATCGAACCGATTACTGTATTGGCGGACTAGTCTTGTAAGGCTGTCGTTAATACAAGTTGTACTCGTTAATAGAACTGAAAATCCTTATGGGAGCTAATTCGTTAACCTAAATCTCGCAAATTGAACTGCTCGTTAATTAAGGGACCACTGTGAACAGGGATCACTACCACCGCGCCACAAGGACAACAAAAGCTATCCTGGGACTTGTCCTATTCCACATAAAGCCTGTTCAATGTGCTTGTTAAGCACCGTGAACTTCATTGGGGATTGCCCATGCCAACTATGTGTGGAATATAACAATGCTTAATATTGCTTTTGTTGTCCTTGTGACACAGTGGTAGTGATCCCTGTTCATATGCAGAGGTCCAAGGTTCAATTCCCGACTAGTGAGGTATCGTTTGTATATGGAAGTCTGCGTGCTATATACACACAGTACTGTATTGTATTTATCACACTATAGAATACAAATAACTGAAATTTACTTACATCATAGGACTCATGTAGGGTACATTTGGTTTCTAAGGTCACCAATGGAACCTTCACTACTCCTAAGACTGTGTCACGATGAAACCAACCCCTGCAAAAATTAAAATTTTATACCTGATACTTTGTTTCTATGGGCAACATCTCTTTCTTGTGCACGAAGCAATATAAACATAGCAGCAACTTAAAATACTCCATAATTTAAGTACAGTAATGAAAAATTTGCAGCATTGCTCAAAACAGTTACTGTATTACAGAATTTAACATACATCCATACATCCTCAAATACAAATTATAATAGGTAAAAGGGAAATTAAGAAATTTAGAAACTTTGAGTTTTGGAGATTGTGAGAGGTTTGAATAATAGACCAGGTTCTTGCACACTTTACTCTTACAGTGTCAGACAGTGACTGGCAACCCAGCGCTGCCACAGACAAACTTCCACCTCCACACATGGGAAAACATATCGTACGATGGTACTCCATCTCACAATCTCACAGAGATGAAAGCATAAGTTGTGATGGCAGATGTGCAAAGGAAATTAATATATGAAGAGGCCAAGCAAAACCAGCATTTAATAACTGTAGAGACCTGCTAAATAGTGACTTTCCTTTCATATATGAAAAAGGATGCTGAAATGCAATGTATGGTCAGTACTGTACTATTGTATGGGTCAGAAGTGTGAACAATTTCACGACACATCAGGAGGAGGTTTGAGACCTCTGAAATGTGGTGCTATAGGAGAATGCTAAAGAAGAGTTATATTTATATTTTTTGAGGGAGTGATGCTAAGATTGGCAAAATCAATGAGAGAAATACTGAAAATTTATAGATGAAGATAAATGAAGTAAAGCACTTGAGTCATATAATTAGGATGGAATGGATATTAAAAATATTGATAAGTAAGGCTGAGGGTAAAAAGGCCATGAAAAACAAGAGACTGGGATGGATAAATGAAATTAAAAGCTGTGTCCAACGAGATGCAAAACCTACGAGGATTAGTAAAGACATTTAAGAATGGAGGACTGTGGTTGTCAACCCTAAGGCACGGGGATGGCGGTTTTATTGATTGACTGAACACTGTGCATTTCCCTTCCAGTGGAAAGGAGATAAAATACCTTGGTAAATGGATTTGAAAATAAAACTTGTTTTGGTCTCTGTGTGCTTTTATTTGTTAAATAAAATGATAAGCAAGTACTGTATAGGTAGTGTACTGTATAGTATAAGAAAGGTGGGAAGTAAGACCTACAAATGTAAGGTTTTAATTGTAATCACTTGGTCAAAAAGAGAAAACATCACTAAATAATATCATCATCTACTCACCCCTTTGCATAAACTTGCACCTTAACAGCATGTCTTTTGAAGACACGAGCCAGAGCCCGAGATTTTCGATCTATGCTGAAGACAATCTTGTGATCATACTCAGGATTATTAGTGTCTTTTACCACATAGCTGCGATCCTGGGGGGGGTTATCCTAGTAAAGTAAAAAAAAAAAAAAAAAAAAAACATATATTGGTAAGATATCATTCGTATCTTTCATGATTATAAACCCTGTGGGCAACTCGTGTTTAAAGCAGTGTACTCAATCTATGGCATCACAACATATCGAACACCTCAGTAAGGCAACAAAGAGATGTTAAACCGCTACTCATAGCCATAACCATATCCCTGTCAGGTACTCCAAGGAAATAACAATTGCTATAAAAAAACAAGGAGAATGAGTCCTGGATCACCACATCAACACCAGACCCAACCACTTTTAGCTGTAGCATCAGGTGCTTGTTGGTTAATTTTCCATCCTTATTCACAATGATTGTGACAGAAATACACTACAGTATACAATAGTCTGGATTTACACGGTTTTTACATGGCACCTTGCCAGAATGAAATGTTTTAATTACGCGGTAAATTTCATCATTTACGTGGGTGAAGTATAATTTGTTTATTTACCCAGCAAGAATATAATTTACATTGCTGGAATTCTTATAAGATTGTGATTATCTTAAATATAAACATCATAAAATTTGCATTAGACATACAAATTTTAGATCTAATTTGAGAAATTTATTAGAAAGAGCAAAAATTTTATCTTTTGTGCAAAATATATGACGTTTATATTCAAAATATTCCCTGTCTTGCAAGGAATCCAGCAATGTCAATTATATTATCCTGACTTTAGTCAGAAGTATTATTTATTACTAAAAATGTAAGCATACTGTTTTTCCCCAAACATTTCTCGAGAGGGAGGAGCCAGCGAGCGTGGGAAGGGGGAGAGGAGTTGATTCCATTATTTGAATGGACATTAACTGGCAACTGTATTTCTCTTAAATATTAATTGTGTGTGCATACCATCATAAAGTTAAGATGTTATTTTTACTACAACATATGTCTGAAAAAGTGTAGTTTGGGGGTTGGCCCAGTCTCTACTTCAATTAATCCTATATGTTCTGTTATTTTGTTTACGCGTTTCTCGTTTTACGCGGACCTCCACGGGTTCAAATGACCGCGTAAATGCAGACTATACTGTACAGTATTTGTATTTTCCTGAAGGTAAGGCATTTAATTACTCTTTCATAATTTTTATGATGAAAATGTTGATATACTTTTCATTGATTAATCCAGTTTGGATATAGTGATCACCCTTTTCACCCTATCATAACAATTGTTGTCTGGAGCTGTGTTTCTGATCAGCATACACCATCCATGGTGGGAAGGAAAAGTTGCCCAACAACACTTAGCTATTAATGCACTGACTAAAACATCAGTTGCCCAATACGTCTTCATCATCATCACTATTTTATGGCCCATTACTTTTGTACCGTAGTTAGCCATAATTGCTTGAAGCTAACTCTCCGTACTAGGAATGGTACACTATATATTTACAAATATTAGTAATGGTATATATGTAACAGTCAAACAGAGTAAACAGGCATTTCATGAAATGACCGATTTTCTTTTTGTCAAATAGCGAAATAAATGTTTCAATTGGGTTGGGTTAGGTTAGGTGCAAACCTAACCTAACTTAGGGTAACATAACCCAACATAACGTTACCTTATATTATATTACATTACATTAGTTAGGTTAGTCATTTTGTGAAATGCCTGAATAAACGGTTTGACTAACTTCATGTATAAAAAAATCAACTTTGATGATTCTAGAAGAAATACTGATTAATTAATTAATTTGCATTGCCATTAAAAACAATATCATGAATACTTACAGTTGGATAAGGAAACTCTATCTTTACATAAGTGTCAACATCACTTGGATTCTGCACATTAAAGTTTATACCTCGTACAATGCTAATTTCACAGTCTGAATCATTTAGATCTGTGTTGCATCTGAAATGAAAATACAGTATGTCAATAAAAAAATACACAAAGTATAAACTGCATGTGCAAGCAAATATATTAGTCTCCCATATTTGAAGGAAAAATGTGCTTAAGCAAACATAATTTTTTCATTACTCTATGATTGCATAAGCCATAGACCCCAAAAATTGTGCTCTATATGTGAAAGCATCAAAATAACAAACAACAATATTTTACAAACACTAGTCAAGTGGTTACATGGAACACAGCACAGTACAGTGAGGTCTCATTTTGCGCGGGTAGTATATCGTACTGGTACATTTCCATGCATTGGAAATTCGTCTAAGTGGTGCCTGTTAACATGTGTTAAAAATCATTTTATTGTACTGGACTAGCCAGACCTTTACTCTAGAACGACTTTGGGTAATCAACTTAACCTTCCAAAAATGACATAATGTCGCAAACTGCATATTCATTATTTAATAAATATTTTAAGAAAGCCCAGGAAGTTAATTATGTGATACTCCCCCATCTCCACCAAATAGTGGAGGTGTGGGAAGCTTTGGGATACGATGGGGGTCCAAGGCAGGGGGTGAAGGCTAATTGGATTCAAAGCCTTCAAACTCAACTGCAGACAAGGGGGAAAAGACAAGCAACCCTTGTGGGCGGGTGGAGGGGGGGGGGGTTTACCATATCAACCTTCCCTGCCTCTACCACTCTCTACTCCACCTTCCATCTCATACCTTCCAAAATTGTTTAAGTAAATAAGAACAAGAATAAGAGATAAGATATGAGAAATCATGTAAAGATATAACAAAAATAGAGACAAAGAAATAGAGTAATTAAAGCAAATTTTTCCTCATTCTCTCATGTTACTGACCTGACCTGATGCAATATCAGGTCACCCATTGTATATAAACTTTGCTCTCATTTTCAGTGAGGGATTAGTGGTCTCATATTACTGACCTGATGCATTGTCAGGGTGGGAAATTAGTGGGTCTCATGACCTGAAGATGTCTTGAATAAAGACAAAAGTAATATACAGTACACTGTACCCTCCTTATTTCAGATTTTTATTTTTATTTTTTCAAAAATTAATAAATAATTTGAATTTGGAATGAATGTGAAATAACCACATGGTTCCAAAAAATTGATTATTCTTAGTATAGGCATACTGTATATTATGAATTAAATTATGATGAATGAATTATAGGAATAAAATATGAATTATATTAAGATACAAAACTATGTTTGAGTGCGTAGGTGAAGGGTGGCTAAGGAGGGAGGGAGGGAAGACAACTCACCACCTCCTGCTCGGCAGCCTGTAATCCTTTTATAACGACAGCATGCAATTTCACCATAATTCCCAAATTATTTAGGTTCATTTGTTGCCAGGTTTATAAAACATCATTGAAAAATAATAAAATTTCCCCAAATAATCCAACACTCAATCCCAGATGAGCTATTGTGTTCTTTTGTTTACAGTACAAAGCGGTATCAGCTAATCATTCCAGCTCTACCTAACAATTTTGCCAGCATTCACCAGTAGCACTTGTCAGTAGTAGGCAGCTACCAAACAGGGAGGTACTACTGCCTAGGAAGATATTGGGAGCATAATGTGTTGTTTAATGGTAGACCCTGCTGCTATATGGCATCACAAAAATTTACTAAGTCCCAGGTTGCTGATCTGACTTTCTGCCTCATTTACACACAATTGCAGGGTCTCAATTGTTTCTCTTACTTTGACAACACAACATATATACAGTATATTGTTTCTCACTAGTGATTTTTTCATTTCTTTATGGTTCTTTATCATTATTATTATTGTTATCAATATTATTTTATTTTTAATTTTGTATTTTTATTATAAATTTTATTTAATATGAATTATTATTAGTATTATTACATTTTCGTCCCCAAGGCCCTGATGTGGGTCAGTGACCTGTGCCCCCCTTCCCCCCACCAAAAAAAAAATCTCAAGCACCAGGTTTTTTTTTGGTAATTTGAGTGACCCAGAGCCCATTTTTTGTCAAATTAAACTAAATAAGCAAAGGATCACTAAATTAATGCTATACTGCTACCCATGGCTTTCCGTATAAGCTATTCTATACTGTAGTCACATTTCAACTAATTGCATAAGTGATAACCCACTGTATCTACTTGGAGATGGACACAAACACCCACACATCAGTCCAGCAGCACAGTAGTAACCCCACCTTCTTGTACAGTTACTAAAAAAAGGAGGATGTTTGAATGTGTGTGGAAGCAGTGATAAGGAAAGAGCATTTTAAAATACAATGAGAGAAGTTAAAATTCCCTTGTTTATGTGCAACAAAACTGAAGGGCATGAAGAAAAAATGAGCAGCAGACAGAAGAAGAGTCAAGTTAGGAGTGTCCAAGAGAATAAAAGCATAAGCTGCAATGAAATGTGGAATTGAGTAACACTATAAGGGAGGTTAGTGCTGTGATGTGTATCAGATTAAAGTTAGGGAGAGAAAAGTAGGTTATACTGAGTACATATAAAACAAAAGAATGAGAAGAAGAGAGTGGAGAAAAGACAAAGGTTTTGGGAAAATCGGTAAGAGTAAGTGAAAGGGATGTGGAGGAGATTATGGGGAAATATAAAATGCCCGATTAAATAAAATGGAAAGAAATTGATAAACGTATATGCTGAAAGAAGATTCATTGTAGGGAAAACATAATTTGAAAAGAAATTAAATATTAAGCATGGAGGTGGGATACAACCGATGATAAAGGATAGTTTGGTTATGCAATATATTGTACTTGGATTACATGCTTCAGTCCTGGTCACTGTACTACAGAATGGATATAGAATCCCTAGAAAGCATTCATAGGAGGATGACAAAACTAATCCCGGGCATTAGGAACCTTGAGTATAGAGACAGATTAAAGCATCTTGATCTGCACTACCTCAAGAGACACAGAGTGAGGGGCGATATGACCGAGGTGTATAAATACACCATACAAGATAGCTAAGGTGATATAGTATACAGGCAGCCCCCGAGTTACGACAGTTTGAATTACAAATACCCACACTTAAGAATGGGATCCCAATACTGTACATTCATTGCAAAAATTTGAATTTAAAATCACATTCTTTACATTAGATTCATTATTCTACGAGCGTCATTCAATACATAACGAGACTTTTGGATGTAGAGGGGAAAGCGCATTGAACATGTTATGACATGTTTAGACATGCATAAGCTACATCTTCAACTGTTTGTTTAGTCGGTTCATTCGATTAGTTTCAAGTAAGTGTTGCATTAACAACGAGCGATGCGCTTGAATTTTGTACTTTGGAAGAGCAACGATCTGTTATTCGTTTTTTAAATTAGAAAGTGGTAAAACAAAGTGAAATTCCTCGCAGAATGTCACTTTACTTCGGAAGGAATTGCATCGGTCGACTAAATATTAACAAAAGGGTTGAACAATTCATAAAATGTTGAACAAGCAATGTGGACGAAGATCATGCTGGACAACCTGTCAAAGTTTCAACACCCATATGACACCAAAACATTGAGCAGAAAATTCTGGAAAACAAATGCACCCTGCATACAGTACAAATCTCGCACCCTCAGTCTACCACATGTTTGGTTCATTCACAAAAAAGCTTTACGTGGAAAACATTTTTCAAATAATGAAGAGGTGAAGAAAGAAATCCAAAATTGGTTACGGAGCCACCGATAGAAGATTTTACCACAGGAATAAGAAAACTCGTAAAAGATGGGACAGGTGCATAGCTGTAGAGGGAGACTGGAAAAATAAGTATGTGATTATTAAAAATAAATCATTACTTCTGAAGTAATATTGACTTGTCTTGTTACTTACTGAATGACTCTCATATATTGTTTAACATCACTTTATTTACAGTACAGTAGATTCGCAACTTACGCGAGGGTTACGTTCCTGGAACCTCGCGTAAAGCCAAAAAATGTGTAAAGTCAGAAACACTCCTAAAAAATCCCATAAATCGTCCTTAAAACAATATACACACACACACAGCTGCTCCCCGACTTACGACGGGGTTAGGGACCCAAATCCAGGACGTAAGTCGAATTGGTTGTAAGTCGAAAATGCTTAAATAATACATAGAAAATCTAAAATGGGTGTCTCTTTTTCTTCTCAGCACCACAAAACTCTCACTTTTAAGCTTGCCAGCCATTTTAAAGGGAATTACAAATAAAAATTTTGTCAGTACACAGCGCAATCACTAACGTCGGGACTCGAAAATACGTACAGTTGTACCCCGCTTAACGCGGTCAATTGAACCCACAGGGTACCGCGTTAAGTGAACAACAGAACATATGGGATTAATTCCAATAGAGACTGGCCCGACCCCCAAACTCCACTTTTTGACGACACACAACTATGTTGTAGTAAAATATTATCTTAACTTTATGATGGTATGCACACACAATTAATAATTAAGAGAAATATCAATAATATTTGGTGGTTACAAGTGTTCCCTGAGGACTGCAGTGATGGGTAGGGAAACACCGTGTAACACTGAGTCCGTTTATTATGGATGAGAGAAATACAAGTGGTGACTCGCGTGTGCCATGCACGGCTCACACAGTCAGACTGAGGCTGCCTTGCCATATGGCAGCCTCGGAGCAATGTTGCCACATAACGTGCAGTGTTGCCACGTGATGATATATATAAATGCTACTCGGCACAGTAGCTTATATACATAACCTACAATATTAGGTTTTTTAACACTTACATTAGTAGAAAAGATGGCTGGGCACACGGGGATGGGGGGTTGGTTCCGAGGCAGAGGGCAGATTATTGGCCCTCACCTGTATCACTTGTATCAATTGTATCACTATCCACCACAGAGGCTTGCAGGGCCTCTTTGTCAAACCCCTCAAAGTCCATATAAGTCCATATCCTCACTATAATTATCACTATCACTGACTTGGGCCGGCTGTGGTGGGTGGCGGGTGAAGAACTCGGTAATGTTTTGATGACTGGGCGACCTTGTGCACCTCGTGCCCGCGCCGCTTCCCGCGTATATGAGTAGATGAACCGCGTTAAGTGAAAGTTCGGTTCTGGCGAGGCACCGCGTATATGAGAAATCGCGTTAAGTGAAACCTCGTTAAGCGGGGTACAACTGTAATTAGAAAAAATTTTGGTACGACCGAGGCGGTTGTATGTCCAGGTGGTCAGTTAATGTAATCTCCATGTATAATTAGAAAATTATGGGGGCCCTGTGTGCATTCAGCTGACTACATTAAAGGTAAGTGCATAGTAACACTGTATCCATTCTTCATTATTGATTACTTTTACTGTACTGTATTTCATTTTAGATTTTATATGTATCATTTTTTGCATTTTCGATTTACGACCAATTCGACTTACGACCTGGATTTGGGTCCCTAACCCCGTCGTAAGTTGGGGAGTAGCTGTATTTTTCAGGTTGAAATGCTTTCTGAAACTGTTGCGCCAACCTGCACTGGCTTTGAAATTCTTCTCAGAGCTGGTGGATGCTTCACCCTGAGGAACCTCAGATTTAAACTGGTCATAAAGACTCAGTGACTTCTCCCTGAGCATGTTGCCATTGATGGGGACACGTTTCAGGTTCATATCTTCTACCCAGATGTTTAATGCCTTCTCCACCTTTACTGGAGTTACATCTCTAGCCTGGCTAGTCACCTTAGCAGTAAATGAGGCACTTTTAGACATGGTTTCATGAATTTCCTTCTCCCGAATCTTAATGGACCACACACTTGATTCGTTGCGCCGTACCTCCGTGCCACAGCAGCGACTGACATCCTGCCGTTTATTAAGTCTAAAACAGCCACTTTTTCTTCGAAGGTCATCACAGAACGTTGTTTCTTTGCTGGAGAACCAGAGGCAGAGGTTGGCCTGTGTTTGGGCATTATGAACGAGTATGAGAGGTTTAATTGCACTAAATTGACACACGAGAGGCAGGTGATACTCCGACAATACCCACGTGGCAACTTAAGACAGAGAGGTGGGATGGCGGGGGTGGAGCTTTGGCGGGCTAGCGTTTGGCGCGCTTATGACCCATTTTGAAAATTTTGAGTTTGAAATTGGAAATTGTAACCTAACACCCCGGGGTAATCCGCGTATGGTTGAAACCGCATAATAAAAATACGAGTAAGTTGCAAGTCTACTGTATTTACATTATTTGTTAATATATGGGATATTATTGTTTTGTATAGGCAGGGTTGTGTTTAATGTAACCTAAACTATGGAATTAACACAGTTCTGACTCACCAACAAATTGACTTATAATCAGGGTCCACGAAAGTATCCCTGTCATAAGGTGGGGACTGCCTGTACTGATAATAATTGTAATAAAGTTATGCTACACTTGTACACTTGAACCCGTGTCTTCTATCTTGTTATGTGTGTATGTACATATGTTATGTTTCTTATCATTGGGTTTTGCTTTGTTTGAGGTTATATTATATTAGTAATTTTCATTGTTCCCTTCACTTACTAGAATATTCTTTTGTTTTCTTCCAGATGCCATACTGCCCTTGGTCAGTTATGTGAACAATAAAGCCTAGAAAAAGGTCGACTCTTGTCTTCTTTTACCACAATAATCATTAATAATTCTACTAAAAGAATACTTAATGGGATATGTTTTGTATCATCAGTAGAAAATTCACAGACAAATAAATAAAACATTTTGGATAACTTGATAAGCTTTTGAACTAACATGAATACTGACAAGTAAGTCATCAACACCAATGCCCAATACATATAGAACTCATACAGTGATTAGAGTACAGATCTAAATTATTGAAAATGGAGAATATCACCTTCATTGAAAATTAAATGATAATGCATCTCCATACTATCCATAAGATAGCAAAAAAATTAAATAAGAAAATGACCAGTAACTTACTGAATAATATTAAAAGATCTATTTTCATAGTGAAAACGTGGTGGCGTACACCCCCTTTTAAAGGCTGCTCGCACCGCATCCAAGTCCTTTTTAGTATGCAGTATAAGCTGTTCAAACCGATTTGAACTTGTTACATCTCCGGTGGCCTTAAAGTGTTCACGAGTTTGAGCACACATCTGTCAAAGCAATAAAAAATTACCATTCTACAAATAGATTGTTAATCCTTGAACTCCCTTTCCTGACTTAATGGTGAAAGTTATAAAGGTTTAAAGAAAATTTTTCATGTAGGCTGTGAAGATTATCAATGCCTGGCAGCCTGGTCAAGTAATTTTTAAAATCCATGTGCTCAGTGGACATGTTAATATTTTAAGAGAAAGATACCCGGTATCCAGATGAGAATTTGTCATGTGATGCATGACTCCACCTCCCCAGTGACGTCCATTAACCAGTGGGGAAGGGGCCTTTGTGTCTATTCTTCACCTGATACCAAATTGTGACATCACAGCTGAGTTGATCCCTCCTATTTCTATTGGTCTAATGATCTCACCTGAAAGTCTGTGTAAAAGCTCTCATTGTTTGCTGCATAAGCAGAGTTATGCTACCACTTGAAGTGAAAACATCAACATGAAAAAGAAGCAAGGAAAATTGACCAGGTATTTAGGTGTTTAGATAGAGTGATAGACACTAGTGACCCATGAGTTCATACACACAATCTGGTTGAATGTTTTATATATTTATTTAACTTTTCCCAGAAAAAGATCGGGCAGCAGATTTCCTAAAAAATTGGTCAAGGCAAGTAAGAAAAATATCCAGTAAAGTAAATTTCACAAGTCAAGGACTTGTCCGAGACAAGTAAATGTTCCACATAATCTGCACAGCCTGTTTTCATGGTTAGCTTGATGTAGCAGAACTACAATAAAGAACTCATCATCAACATTATGCTGCTCTCCATGCTGCACAATCTCTCTTGTCATGTTCATAACTCTAATATCATTTCATAAAACCTCTTCCTATGTTATTCTTGGCCTGCCCCTGGCTTCCTCCATTTCACATTTAGACTTCAACACCTATTGACCAAATTGGTCTCTTCTATTTTCTCCACACACCCAAACCATCTTAACATACAGTATAGTCTGCATTTACGCGGTCAATTGAACCCGTGGAGTACCGCATAAAACGAGAAACGTGTAAATGAAATAACAGAACATATGGGATTAATTGAAATAGAGACTGGGCCGACCCCCAAACTCCACTTTTTGCGACACAATACGTACGTTGTAGTAAAAATAGTATCTTAATTTTATGATGGCATGCACACACAAATAATATAGAAGAGAAATATCAATAAGAGAATAATATACTGTACCAGGTAAAAGAAAAATCAAGGTTTAACACTTATGTTAGTAGAAGAGATGGGTCGGCATACGAGGATGGGGGCTGGTTCCGAGGCAGAGGGCAGATTACTGGCCCTCAGGTGAATCACCATCACTATCCACCATAGTTGTCAGGGCCTCCCTGACAAACCCCTCAAAGTCACCATCACTGTCACTATCACTGGCTTGGGCTGACTGTGGTGGGTTGCGGGCGAAGAAGTCTGTGATGCTACGCTGACGGCTAGTGTTGATGTGGTCGTGATACATCTGTATGTACTGCTCCATAATTTGATCTAGAAGGTTATTGAAGACTTCATACCGGTGATTGACATGGTCTTTTGAAAGGGTTGAGCTTTAGTTTCTCGGCAAACTCGATGGCATCCTTTACATCACCATGAGTTAACTTCTGTTCTCTTGCTGCCGCACCACCTGCCTCCTCACTGACGTCATCGTCTTCTAACATCTCGTTGGCAGTCACCTCAGGATCCCTGATTACTTCCATGATGTTGTCGTTGGTGGTCTCGGAAAAGCCTGCAGCTGTAACACTCTGTGCAGCTTCTCTTGCAAGGTCCACTACCACTGCAACAGACTGAACCTCACCAGCCATAGGTTGACTCTGCCTCCCACCTGGGATACCCTGCAACACATGCCGCCACGCGTGACGAATCGTTGCCACAGACAGCTGCCCCCATGCCTCCACCAAGAAATCAACAGCTTTCTTTACGTTAAACATTTTCCAAAACTGTTTAACTCGCACTTCATGCTCCGCCAACTCTTGTTCTGCATCCTAGTTGTCGTCGCTCTCGCTATGTGCCACTCAGAAGGTAACACAACTCATCCTCGGTGTTGGTACAGTTGATCAGGAGCTTAAACGTCTTTGCAGAGAATGCAGCCTTAACGTTGCATATCAACTCCTTGTCCATGGGCAGGATTAACGATGTAATGTTGGGAGGAAGGACGACCACTTTTACATTGGGGTGACGATCCAACAGTAGGGGCGAGTGTCCTGGTGAGTTGTCAAGCAGCAACAAAATGTTGAATGGCACATTATTTTGCGCACAGAATTTCTTGACGTCAAGAAAGAAACAGTCATTAAATCAGGAGAGGGACAGACCAGTGAACATCCATGCCTTACGTGAGGTTAGCCAGTGGACAATTAGCTTAGTCATGTCCATGTTCTTGTAGGCGTGCGGCTTGCAGGCTGTGTGGATCACCGATAGCTTGAGCTTACAGGTACCGGAGGCATTGGTGGTAAACAGGACAGTGATGCGCTCCTTCTGCAATTTCCGGCCCCGACACTTGCTGTCAGACTGGACAACGAAGGTCTTGGAAGGTAATTTTTTCCAAAACAGACCGGATTCATCCATGTTGAACACCTGGTCGTCGGTGTACTGTCCTTCCTCCATAACTTCTCGTGAGAATGGAGGAAAATCCATGGCGGCAGCACGGTCAGCACTCGCTCCTTCACCAACAATGTTAATGTTGGTTATCTTGTTCCTTTTCTTAAACCCTTGCAGCCACCCAGAGGAAGCAGTGAAGGATTTGGGCTCTGCAATTTCCATCTTGCGCGCCACTGATGCGTACAGTTCACGTGCGTAGTCCTGCACTACCCTCGTTTCGACCGCCATGTTACGTCTTGCCTGACGAATTAAGTAGCTCACCAGCAAGTTCTCAGTCTTGAGCAGCACCTTATTCTGACAGTACTTCACCATTGAAGCACCTGCAGACTTTGTGATGCTCATGTGTTCTTTAATCTTGGCGGCATCCTTCTTGATCGTCCGGATTGTAGATTCGTTTACGCCATGCTGGCGCGCCAAATCAACTTGTCTCGTTCCTTTCTCTAAATCTTGCACGATCTTGAACTTAACTTTGTAACTTAGGGCACGTTGTATCATCTTGGGCTTGGGGCGGCTGGGTCCAGGTAAATCAAGGTTTTTCTGGGGTGGTGGGGGACCAGCGGATGCCACCGTTGAACAGATTAGCGAGCACAATAGAGAACAGTATACGCGGCGCCTGAGAACAATGAGACTGACGCGGCTAGGTCAGACGCTCCCTCCCGTGCCAGGCCACGTCATATAACATTAGACCAATCACAGCTAGCGGCTGAGGGAATGCGTGGGTGGTAAGGATGCATGGCCCAATCACATTCCGATACGTCATATGACGTCAGCGATAACGCAACAGCGACCTAATGCGCACCCCTCACTGCGCCACTTCCCGCATATGGTTGAGAATGGACCGCTTGAATGAAAAATGGCATGGAGCGTCTGGACCTCCAGCCACTCTCCGTGTAAATGACCAAATTTACCGTGTAATTAAAGCATTTACATTCTGGCAAGGCACCGCGTAAATGACCAAACACGTAAACAAAACCCGCGTAAATGCAGACTATACTGTACCTTTATGCATAACTAACAATACTGTACTTTCAATACTAAACTAACCTATCATCATGTATCATCATTGTGGTGTGATGAAATCCTAGACAAGGTTCTTCAAACTCCAGAGCACGAACAGTAGATATATTCAATAAGTGGTACAAGACTTGGCGGGACAGCCGACCGATACAGAAGCGAGCACAAGGGACCCCGGACCGTAGGTAGGCCGAGACCGATCTGAGGGAAGTTAGCTGGCTAGGCAAGGGGAGTTGCTAGACATTACTAGGACAATAAATGAGGTCTTCTAATTACTCGACTAGCGCGGTACAGACATAGTATATCGGGACATAGTAAGTGAACATAGGCATTAGACATAAGCATAGATATCAAACATGCTATAATAATATGTAGTAATACAGACATGTGAATAAATGGTACAATGAATGGTAACAGAGTCTTGGCGTCAGGCGTGTTCACATATCTTGGTATTTACATATCTATACAATCATGTGTACTTCTCACACAATTTTTCTACCTACAAGTACATAATCAAACAAATGCTTTTATGAATAAAAAAATCTCAAACAAATATTTCTTCTACAGAAACATTCCACTAATGTAAATATTTGGTACTGTACAAACATCTGAACCCATACTTACTGTATTGCTCTTCTCCTAAAACACTGTTTGTTATATTTATCTCAATTATAACCAACATTCATTCAAACATGTCTAAAATTCATTAGCCTCAATTCTTCCATCTCAACAGCCTGTCCCTTCAAATTATTTTGAGCACTCACTATACAGGGCTTATATAATTATAATTCTCAGCCAGTGTTCTCTCTCAAAAAATAGTTTTTTGTTTTGTTTGGCATGCCATCATAATCCTTGGTTTGCATAAATGTACAGTGATCCCTCGGTTAACGAAATTTCGGTTAACGAATTACCTTCCACAAGAATCTTCAATTCGGTTGACGAAAAAAATTTGGTTAACGAAATTTGTACGAAATCGTGTAAACATGTTTTCGCCTGCTTTCGCCTGCTCACCAGCTGTAGTGTTAGTCCGCCAATACAGTAATCGGTTTTAGGGCTTAAATTCGTTACCATTTGAGTAAATATCAAGAAGGTTGTACTATTCAATAATTTTCCAAGTCTTATATTAAATTTTTTAGTCATCTTAACAATTATTTAACATAATTGAAGTAAAGGGAACTAGTTTGTAGTGCTCCAAACAACCACTTGACTCACCCAGAATGGCGTCAGTTTGTGCCTCTGCTCAGTGGAGGAAGCATCTTGCTTGAGACTCTCTTGAACATAAACTATTTTTACAGTACAATTATTGGTCATTCTGAAATTTATTTTACACATTGACAATATATAGTGCAGTGCAGTGTTGATTTAAAGAAAATCATCTTGAATTACACCAAGTGAACTTAAAATTTTATGGGTGAAATGGCGGCATGAAGCATGGGGTGATTTCTCTTCCACCCCACTGCCTTCTCTTCTCCCTTCTCCTCCACCCCCACTTCTAATTCCCATCATCATCAACCAGGAGCCTTCTACATGCACACCTCAAAGTAAGTGTACTTTACTGCATTTATTTTTAGTTTGTATGTAATTTTCGGTGAGCTGGAACCAATTACCCCAATTCCCATTGAAACAATGGTTTCGGTTAGCAAAATTTTTGGTTAACGAACGACCTTCTGGAACGAATTGTGTTCGTTAACCGAGGGACCACTGTATTCTTAAAAAAAAAAAAAAACTAAATTTTTATTCAGTATTAATCTGATAATTTCCTCACCTTAATCTGAGCAACAAGATCCTCTTCAAGTTTTGCGTACATGATAGTAACATCAACACTGGTGTTGGGCGGCGCAATCACACAGTCTTCGGCACTCACGAGCTCAAAGTCTGTGCCACCATGAGGAATCTGTTCTTGTGGTGGGACAGGTACCTGTGGTACAAAAATAATTAATGTTGTTAATTACAGTAAAGGTACTTCTACAACTAGGTGCAGTGTAACAAAGATACAGTATTATAAAATCTTATCAGTTGTGTCTATACATTATTATAATCATCTTATAACTGAGCTTTAGTCCAGAAAATTATTTTTAAGAATAAGGCATGTCAAACAAATAAATTTTCTTCTAAAGCTTTTCTTCCCATGTCATACTAGTCAGCAAAGTGTCTTGTGTGCACACAACTGGAGAATTTACACTTTGGAGAGGAAGCTCAACAATATTCAACCTCCTGTTTACTTAGCAACCACCCTAAAAAACAGAAAGTGTAAAGAGACATCCCAATTTTTATGATTACATAGTGTATGAGGGAACAAATTGCCAAACATCACCATTAAATAGAATACACTGCATAGCTTCAAATATAGGTTGGACGGATAGATGAGCGATAGGGGTTGGAAGTAACCGGGAGTGCCCAGTATGGGCCAATAAGCCCGCTGTATATATACAGTGGTCCCTCGATTAACGAACACAATTGTGTTCATTAATTCAGGGCACACAATCAGCTGATGGGCACACAAAAACTGTTCCCTGCACTGTCTATATTATCAATATGTTAACTAAATTTCAGAATGATCAATAATTTTAATATAAAAAATGCAGAAATATTCATGAGACTAACTTTCGTGATATTTACTCCACTGAAAACGAATGAAAACATAGAAATGATTACTGTATTGGCGGACTGGCCGATCAGCTGATGCGCACAACATAATGTGTTTCTCGTAAGGCTTTCGTTAATCGAGATTTTGTTCGTTAATCGAACTGAAAATCCTTTTGGGAGCTAATTCGTTAACCAAAATTTCGTTATTTGGACCGTTCGTTAATCGAGGGACCACTGTATATACAGCCCCCCTCCCCCAAAAAACCCAAGCTGGGTGGGCTCGCTGAACTCGCCATGTTTCCCCACCCACAACGTCTTGGACTACCCCTTTTGATATTCCTTGATCCGCCCCTGGAAATAATATACTGGGGCATGCTTAGGACCTGGGAATTACCAGATAAAGGATTTTTTCCAGAATTTGGAGCACCATGCCGAAAATTTACTAAATATACAGTAAACCTCAGTAACTGACTGAGAAACCTCTGTTCAAATCATTAGATTCACCCCTAAAATAGCTTTAACTGTCAAATTTAACATGAAACTTAAAATTGTAGGCATAAAAACATATAACCAAGTTAATTTATGCCAAATACCACTTGGTGTCACATGGCCTATTTGACAAGTGTAATGTATTCTTTTATATTTACAGTATAAACGTAACAATATTTTCTTTATTTTGTCATTTAAAAAGTAAAATAGATGGTCAACCAAGTTTTTGTGAGTGTGTGGAAGCAAACCTTGATTTAGAAAGGAAAGAAAATTAATCCTAATCACAGAAAGAAAATGTTCAGTATTTTGGTTTTCCGAGACCCAGTTTTGAGGGTCTTTAACGGTAATTCCCATTATTTTTCTGGATAATATGGTTCAGAGAACTAAGAAAACATGAATAATTTTCAGGAGTGCATTCATCATACATACAGTGTTCATATCCACAGGAAGTCCACCTCGAGTTGCCTCAATGAGTTGGTCAAAGCCTTTGCACATTCTCAAGTATTCCTTTGCTTGCTCTATCTCTCCTCTCTTCTTGGCTTCAAGAGCTGCTTGCTTAAACTGTGTTTGTCGTTTAGTAAGGAATGCAAGCTGTTTTTCCACTCGTGACTGTGGAGCCTGTCTCACTAGAATGTTAAAACATAAGCCATCAGTATAATGTTGATAAAAGAGTAGAAAAACATAGATTATTATCTAACAGTGTTGAACATGTTACCTATAATATTCCTGTGCATTAATGTTATTTACTATTTCATCTTCCTTCACAAATCAATTTCATGGTTTGCCAAAAATTACGCTTTTATACTCTTAATAAGCTGGACATCACCCACAACAAAAAGTAATTTTGCTAAAACAAGGAATAGTTCAGTGCCATTCTGAAGGCATAAAAGAAGAATATCATAATTCCCATTGACAAATGGTTCCTTAAAAAATCATACACTCACCATTAGTAGTAGGAGCTGGTTTAGGAGCAGCAGGAGGTGCCTGTGGTGCTGCTGCCCTTGGTTGCTTTGGAACTGCTTTATCTCCTTGGATACTTTCTGCAGCAGGAGCAGCAGGTGGTTTACTTGCACCAACAGGGATTGGAAGAAATCCTAGAAAATTTAAACATGGCCTCAGGAAAAATGACAAGACATATCTTTCATTTATTATTTAAAATTACAAATACAATACTAATCCTTCACCACCAACACACCTACTGATCTACGCAGATCTTCACAATACCTATCATGCAGACAGCCCTGTACTGTAGATCCTCACAATACCTATCATGCAGACAGTCTATGTAGATCCTCACAATGCCTGTCATGTAGACAGTCTATGTAGATCCTCACAATGCCTGTCATGTAGACCGTCTATGTAGATCCTCACAATGCCTGTCATGTAGACAGTCTATGTAGATCCTCACAATGCCTGTCATGTAGACAGTCTATGTAGATCCTCACAATGCCTGTCATGTAGACAGTCTATGTAGATCCTCACAATGCCTGTCATGTAGACAGTCTATGTAGATCCTCACAATGCCTGTCATGTAGACAGTCTATGTAGATCCTCACAATGCCTGTCATGTAGACAGTCTATGTAGATCCTCACAATGCCTGTCATGTAGACAGTCTATGTAGATCCTCACAATGCCTGTCATGTAGACAGTCTATGTAGATCCTCACAATGCCTGTCATGTAGACAGTCTATGTAGATCCTCACAATGCCTGTCATGTAGACAGTCTATGTAGATCCTCACAATGCCTGTCATGTAGACAGTCTATGTAGATCCTCACAATGCCTGTCATGTAGACAGTCTATGTAGATCCTCACAATGCCTGTCATGTAGACAGTCTATGTAGATCCTCACAATGCCTGTCATGTAGACAGTCTATGTAGATCCTCACAATGCCTGTCATGTAGACAGTCTATGTAGATCCACACAATGCCTGTCATGTAGACAGTCTATGTAGATCCTCACAATGCCTGTCATGTAGACAGTCTATGTAGATCCTCACAATGCCTGTCATGTAGACAGTCTATGTAGAACCCCACAATGCCTGTCAAGCAGACAGTCTATGTAGATCCTCACAATGCCTGTCATGTAGACAGTCTATGTAGATCCTCACAATGCCTGTCATGTAGACAGTCTATGTAGATCCACACAATGCCTGTCATGTAGACAGTCTATGTAGATCCACACAATGCCTGTCATGTAGACAGTCTATGTAGATCCTCACAATGCCTGTCATGTAGACAGTCTATGTAGATCCTCACAATGCCTGTCATGTAGACAGTCTATGTAGATCCTCACAATGCCTGTCATGTAGACAGTCTATGTAGATCCTCACAATGCCTGTCATGTAGACAGTCTATGTAGATCCTCACAATGCCTGTCATGTAGACAGTCTATGTAGATCCTCACAATGCCTGTCATGTAGACAGTCTATGTAGATCCTCACAATGCCTGTCATGTAGACAGTCTATGTAGATCCTCACAATGCCTGTCAGTCTATGTAGATCCTCACAATGCCTGTCATGTAGACAGTCTATGTAGATCCTCACAATGCCTGTCATGTAGACAGTCTATGTAGATCCTCACAATGCCTGTCATGTAGACAGTCTATGTAGATCCTCACAATGCCTGTCATGTAGACAGTCTATGTAGATCCTCACAATGCCTGTCATGTAGACAGTCTATGTAGATCCTCACAATGCCTGTCATGTAGACAGTCTATGTAGATCCTCACAATGCCTGTCATGTAGACAGTCTATGTAGATCCTCACAATGCCTGTCATGTAGACAGTCTATGTAGATCTTCACAATGCCTGTCATGCAGACAGTCTATGTAGATCCTCACAATGCCTGTCATGCAGACAGTCTATGTAGATCCTCACAATGCCTGTCATGCAGACAGTCTATGTAGATCTTCACAATGCCTGTCATGCAGACAGTCTATGTAGATCCTCACAATGCCTGTCATGCAGACAGTCTATGTAGATCCTCACAATGCCTATCATGTAGACAGTCTATGTAGATCCTCACAATGCCTATCATGTAGACAGTCTATGTAGATCCTCACAATGCCTGTCATGTCCTGTCATGTAGACAGTCTATGTAGATCCTCACAATGCCTGTCATGCAGACAGTCTATGTAGATCTCACAATGCCTGTCATGTAGACAGTCTATGTAGATCCTCACAATGCCTGTCATGTAGACAGTCTATGTAGATCCTCACAATGCCTATCATGTAGACAGTCTATGTAGATCCTCACAATGCCTGTCATGCAGACAGTCTATGTAGATAATCTGTCTCACAATTGCTGTCATGTAGTCACAATGCATGTAGACAGTCTATGTAGATCCTCACAATGCCTGTCATGTAGACAGTCTATGTAGATCTTCACAATGCCTGTCATGCAGACAGTCTATGTAGATCCTCACAATGCCTGTCATGCAGACAGTCTATGTAGATCCTCACAATGCCTGTCATGCAGACAGTCTATGTAGATCTTCACAATGCCTGTCATGCAGACAGTCTATGTAGATCCTCACAATGCCTGTCATGCAGACAGTCTATGTAGATCCTCACAATGCCTATCATGTAGACAGTCTATGTAGATCCTCACAATGCCTATCATGTAGACAGTCTATGTAGATCCTCACAATGCCTGTCATGCAGACAGTCTATGTAGATCCTCACAATGCCTGTCATAGACAGTCTATGTAGATCCTCACAATGTAGATCCTCACAATGCCTGTCATGTAGACAGTCTATGTAGATCCTCACAATGCCTGTCATGTAGACAGTCTATGTAGATCCTCACAATGCCTATCATGTAGACAGTCTATGTAGATCCTCACAATGCCTATCATGTAGACAGTCTATGTAGATCCTCACAATGCCTATCATGTAGACAGTCTATGTAGATCCTCACAATGCCTGTCATGTAGACAGTCTATGTAGATCCTCACAATGCCTATCATGTAGACAGTCTATGTAGATCCTCACAATGCCTATCATGTAGACAGTCTATGTAGATCCTCACAATGCCTGTCATGTAGACAGTCTATGTAGATCCTCACAATGCCTGTCATGTAGACAGTCTATGTAGATCCTCACAATGCCTGTCATGTAGACAGTCTATGTAGATCCTCACAATGCCTGTCATGCAGACAGTCTATGTAGATCCTCACAATGCCTGTCATGCAGACAGTCTATGTAGATCTTCACAATGCCTGTCATGCAGACAGTCTATGTAGATCCTCACAATGCCTGTCATGCAGACAGTCTATGTAGATCCTCACAATGCCTATCATGTAGACAGTCTATGTAGATCCTCACAATGCCTATCATGTAGACAGTCTATGTAGATCCTCACAATATGTATGATCCTCACAATGCCTGTCATGTAGACAGTCTATGAGATCCTCACAATGCCCGTCATGTAGACCGTCTATGTAGATCCTCACAATGCCTGTCATGTAGACAGTCTATGTAGATCCTCACAATGCCTGTCATGTAGACAGTCTATGTAGATCCTCACAATGCCTATCATGTAGACAGTCTATGTAGATCCTCACAATGCCTGTCATGTAGACAGTCTATGTAGATCCTCACAATGCCTATCATGTAGACAGTCTATGTAGATCCTCACAATGCCTGTCATGTAGACAGTCTATGTAGATCCTCACAATGCCTATCATGTAGACAGTCTATGTAGATCCTCACAATGCCTATCATGTAGACAGTCTATGTAGATCCTCACAATGCCTGTCATGTGGAGCAGTCAGATCCTCACAATGCCTATCATGTAGACAGTCTATGTAAGGTCTCCTGTTACTGTCATGTGGAGCAGTCTATGTAGATCCTCACAATGCTTATCATGTAGACAGTCTATGAATCACTCCTGGCCACCTGTCCATGTAGACCCCGATGTATGTAGATCCTCACAATGCCTGTCGCATGTGAAAGACAGTCTATGTAGAATCCTCACAATGCCTGTCATGTAGACAGTCTATAGATCCTCACAATGCCTGTCATGTAGACAGTCTATATAGATCCTCACAATGCTATCATGTGAACCCGATCTATGTAGATCCTCACAGTACTGTCATGTAGACTGAAGGTCTGGAATCCTCACAATGCCGCAATGGCTGACAGTCTGTGAATCCTCGTACTGTCACTTGCTAGACAGTCAGCAGTCCTGCAATGCCTGTCATATGAGCAGTCATGTAGTCCTCACAATGCCTATCATGTGAACCAGTCTATGCAGATCCTGCACTCCCTGCAATGCCTGTCAGCATGTGAGCAGTCTATGTAGTCCTCACAATGCCTGTCACGTGTAGACAGTCACCTATGTAGATCCTCACAATGCCTGTCGTATGGGCAGTCTATGTAGATCTCCCACAATGCTGTCATGTAGACAGTCTATATGGAATCCTGCAGCTGTATTTGAGCAGTCTATGTAGATCCTCACAATGCCTGTCATGTAGACGGTGTATGTAGATCTCCCACAATGCCTGTCATGTGAACAGTCTATATGTGAATCTCACAATGCCTGTCATGTAGACAGTCTATGTGAATCCTCCACAATGCCTGTCATGTGGAGCAATTATGTAGATCTCCCACATGCCTGTCATGTAGAGTGATCTGTAGATCCTCACAATGCCTGTCATGTAGACAGTCTATGTGAATCCTCACAATGCCTGTCATGTGGAGCAGTCTGCAGTCTACAATGCCTCATGTAGACAGTCTATGTGAATCCTCACAATGCCTGTCATGCTTGGGCAGTCTATGTAGATCCTCACAATGCCACATGTGAGCAGTCTATGTAGATCCTCCTGTGCCTGTCATGTAGACAGTCTATGTAGATCCTCACAATGCCTGTCATGTAGACAGTCTATGTGCATGTAGGGTTTATAGGTTTATAATAACTATAGTAATCAGTACCTGTTTATAATTCAGAGTTGTATTATTATATCCAAAGCTTTTTCAAAACACTATGGCAATTATACAACTCAACACGGTTAGCTTGTCTAGTTTAGCATTTTTAACAGGTAGAGAGGCCCACCTACATAACCTAGTGACTGGCTTGGTGAAATCCCACATTAGGCATTCTTTGTTACAAAAAGAAAACTCTTTCTACATAAAAAAATAAAATAAAATGAAAAATAAAAATTAGCAGCAAAATGGAAGAGGCAGCCAAACCATTACCAGAGGGAACACGGCTGCTAGTTATGATCAATCATAAAAACAAGTTAAGTTTCTTAAATTGAATTTGTCACCTACTGTATAGTAAGGAAAGCAGTTTAGAAAAGGTTACCCGGTACTTGTCATAAATATGAAATAACTGCATTCTCTTTTATTTAAAAGTTGCAAAGAAAATATATACTTGTCAACACCATATGGAGGGAGTCCAGGAGTGTAGAGGACATTTATCATTCAGCCTTCATCAGGGTGAATGCCATATTCCAGTAATTTTGGAGGGATATTAGTTTTAAATTGTATAATGTACTGTACCACTAAATTTCTATTTAGATGTATATCTTATAAATTTACTGAAAAAAACAAACAAACTGTACCTTCACTAAAAGATCCGTAATTTGTAATTTGCTATAATTTGGTTATTTTCTGAAATTCTTAACTTGAAAGTTTGCATTCGCTAAAACTGTACTGTATATGACTGTAAAAATTAGAGTTACATTTCACAACTTATTTACTGAACTGCACCAGACCCATTTTCCTATCTCATGAATAATTTTTTCACATACCTCCTGTATAACCAAACCCTAGCTTTTGAGAAATACTAGAGATAACCCTAGACATATATTGTAGCAAGACACCAGATTCTCACCAGTGAGTCTTCATCCTGATCACCACCACAACAATTGAGACTATGAACAGTGTTACCTATTCTTAAACCGAATTCCTGCTATTTATACATTTTTATAAATTTACTCCTAAAAGCAGCTTTAATTGTAACATCCAAACTTAAATTGTAGGCATATAATCAATAATGAAAGCATATTAATAGCAATAATGAAAAAATAAAAAGCAAAATTATACAAGTTTTTGTCCACTGCATTGTAGTCTCCGGAACGTTAGATGCTTAGCTTTGACGCTCAGTAACACAGCTACGCTGCTTCTGCCTACCCCTATGAGTAAACATTGGAATGAATGTGAAAGACGGAATCAGAGGGACTTATTCAACAACGTGAGAGAGTTGTGGGGAAAACCTTGCCTACACCCTCAGCTTACCAAACACGTTTGTCAAGTCAATGCCTACTGTAGAAGGCTCCAACAAATCAATGCAGCAAATGGGGCCCACATCAATTAACCGGTACTTGTGCAGCATCATGTACTATAATGCAATAAATTAATGATCTATCCTTAGCTTTAGTGATCCAATATTTGTGTGTTACCGTATTTGATAATTATTTCCATCCATGATCCAACTACAATACAGTAAGCTTAATGAAGTTTAAAATTAGAATGTCATGTGAACCGGGTCACTATTTGAACCAGTATTTGAATGAACGATTAATATTTTGTCACGTCAAGTGATGTTTAATTAGTTACCCTTGATATATTGTTAGCTTTTCTATTACCATAACAATCAATCAATCATAGTACTGTCCTCATATCTGAGAGTTAGCGACCACATCATAATATGTTGAATCATACTGCTAACAAGACATGTTATGAAATACACAGCATGACATGAGTAGCATATCTTTAATTTAAGAACAATGAACTTAATAGACAGAGGACTCATGGGAACTGGCAAAGTTTCATTGGACTGCAAGCATGTTAGAGAGGGAAGCTTTGTATAGAATCTAAATAAAGAAGGAACTGGCAACTTATTTCAGGATTCTCAGACGAAATGTTCATATGATTTAAGGAACTGTGCACTGAAATGTTCACTGTTCACTAAATGATTACACCAAATTCCAGAACCATACTTTTGTCTTTAACTGTACAAACAGTAAAAAACTTTGTGAAAAGATATGTCAACACGGACGAGGAACTTTGACAATCCTATTGAGACAAAACGAGTCATATTGCTCATTCTGAAAGTCATTGGACCCAGCTGAACAGATACATTTTTTTACCGTGTGTACATGTAACATGATCATTAGAAAAATAATTAGAAAAAAGTTTGAGTGATTGAATCATAAGCCAATGGGATGAAATACTGTTCATAATTCTAACCCTAGAATATGTCCTAACATTCATTACACATGGCCTTAAAAAGTCCCTGGATACGGTCTTGAATACTTGTGCAGTAGGGTCAGGATATATCACGACTATACAGTATAACGACGTTTTTTTTATATCACGGCTACCAAAATTATCGACATTTTCTGATATATAGTGCAATTTTTTTCAATTCGGCGAAATCGAGCATGAAATACTTCAAATGTACCGCCATGGCAAACAACACGTTATTTGCTCACAAGAGGCGCCACCGTGGGTTATTCACTCATGCTCGCCCACTCAGTTTTTCCGAGTGTGTGACGAGAAAGCAGCTGACTCTGCTGCAGATTACAACTTCTAAGGTGAGTGTAAATGGGTTGCTAGTGACGTGTAAAGTGAAGTGAGGATAATGGAAAGATTAATAACAATTATTTAATGCTGTAACTAATATTTTTCGTTTATTCATTTATGATTGTTAAATGAGGGTGGCAGTGTCGCCTGTTGTTCTCGGGATGGTGCATCAGCTGCGAGTCTGGTGCAGATTTCAATATCTAAAGGAAGTGTAAATGGGTGACGTGAAAAGTGAAGTGAAGATAATGGAAAGCTTTAATGGGAAAGATTTAATACTGTAACTAATATTTTTGGTGTTCGTTTATGTAGGTGTGGGATTGTCAAGAGAGGGTGGCAGTGTGGCGTCTACTACCGAGTCTGGTGTTCCCAGGATGGTGCGTCATCTGCCGAGTCTAATGTTCCTGAGTCTGGTGTTCCTCGATATTGATATTGAAATAGCCTGTTGTTCCCGAGTCTAGTGTTCATTGGTGCTTTAGTTAGTAAGAAAGTGAACTCGTTAAGTCAAGTTTAGTCACTTTTTTGGGCCTCCAGGACGTAACCCTATTTTCCACATTGATTACATGTAACTATATATCGCGATTTAGTATATAGCGATCATCGTTGGACCTTATCTCGCGATATATCCCAACCCTTCTGTACAGAAAACCAACAAGAATTATAAAACCAGAGCTATTTTACCAGGAGGTGTGGGAAGTTCATCAAAGTCTACAGGTTTTCCAACTTTGTGTTTCTTGATAGCGTCTTCATACTGCTTCATAATACGTTGGTTCATCCTCTCTTTACGAGCATTCTCTTCTTTCTGGTAAGCAATAAAAAAGTTACAAATCAAACCCATTATAGAAAGGTAATACTATTTTGTGTAGATATATCCAACACACAGGGTGATTCAAAAGCTGGGAATCATTGTAATTACTTTTATTATTTTACTTTTAGGATGAGACAATGCCTTTAAGGTATACTGTACAGGTATACCTCCATTTATGATAAATATATTATTTATCAATTATATGATATTAAATAATTTGCACACCTATTTCTAGTTACTGTATACAGTACAGTGTTATGATATCACTTAATTTAGATCTATTTTTTGGAAGGTGGAAAACATCTATTACCCTTTATATTTAAAGAAAATAAACATTACATATGTTCCAAGGAGTTTGACTGACTGCAGCATATCATAACTTTGTTAGCAAGGCAGTAGAATCTTTCAAATCCAGGTCCAGGCTTTGACAGACCTCTCAAAATTTGTATTTTGCTTTTCAAGCAATTTAGCCTTTCAAAGATGACAGAAAAAAAACCAGCAGGTAAAATGAGCATCAGCAATATCCTTAGTAATAAGAGACCCCACAAAGCCAAAAATTTTTAAGTTAAGTTGGAGGTGATAAGACTGGTGAAAAGACAACAGCCAATGGTAGACTTTTTTCATTCAATTACTAATGTTCCTTCTACATTTTCAGTTTTTAAACATGGAAATACAGTATTCAAAGTTTTATTACAAAGTTTTATTGTCTTTTTTTTTTTAAGAATATCTCCCAATTTTTAATGGTAATAAATGGAAAATTTATTATGATTTTTTTATCTGGACCCATCCACATGGTAAACAGAGGTACAGTAATACCTCGTTCTGCGGTCAATTGAACGCGCGGCGTAAACGAGAAACACGTAAATGTAATAACAGAGCATATGGGATTAATTGAAATAGAGACTGGGCCGACTCCCAAACTCCACTTTTTCAGACACAATACCTACGTTGTAGTAAAAATAACATCTTCATTTTATGATGGTATGCACACACAATTAATAATTAAGAGAAATATCAATAATATTAGGTACTTACATTAGTGGAAAAGATGGCTGGGCACACTGGGATGGGGGGTTGGTTCTGTGGCGGGGCAGATTATTGGCCCTTACCTGTATCACTTGTATCAATTGTATCACTATCACCACAGAGGCCTGCAGGGCCTCTTTGTCAAAACCCCTCAAAGTCCATATAAGTCCATATCCTCACTATCACTACCACTGACTTGGGCTGCTGTGGTGGGTGGAGGTGAAGAACTTGGTAATGTTTTGATGACTGGGCTAATTTTGTCGACCCTACCCGCGCCGCTTCCCGCATATATGAGTAGATGCACCGCGTAAAGTGGGCATTCCGGTTCTGGCGGGGTACCAGTAAATGTGGATACGCGTAAACGAGAACCGCGTAAACTGAAGTATTACTGGATACCATTATAGAGCAGTGTGGACTAATAAAACGGCCTCTTATAGGCCACATTTGATGCCACTTAAATTTTATCTTTGGGGAAACTTGAAATTGGTGGTTTCTTGCCAAAAACCATACTCACTTCATTAAAAATCTAGACTGTATTCAGAAAAATATGAAATAAGATTGATACTTAAATGCAAAGAAACATTTAGTAATACCTATGTACAAAAACTGATGTCTATACTACAGAGACTTGACATTTCAGCAATTATTATATTACTGTACATGCAGTTCTTGATTTATGAAAATTTGGTTTACAAAATCAAGTCTCATGTTTCAATTTACATAACTCTAAAGTTATAATTGTTTCCCAATACATTATAAGATGGTGAGGTGCTGACACAGATATCTCAAGGCTTCTTGTACCAGACCTGATCAGTTTACAAAGACTGAAATAAACATACAATACAGTATTGATTAAGAGTGGGTTAACTTGTAAGCTAAAAATAAAATACATGTACAGCAATGTTTTAATTATTGTATTCCACAACACTGTTATGTGATGCAGTGGCAAGACACTGATGCAAGATGAATTAAGTATCCTAGATTTTGAGCTGGCATCAAAAGAAAGAATACAATGCTAAAGTGATAAGTTAACATTTCTTCTTTGCATAAGACCTCATCAAAAATCAAATTACCCTGTATATGAAAATATAAATTCTCAAAATGTATATACCTGTACTATATGTACATACAGGGTAGTAAACTTACTGCATTACTACCAAATTAAAACCATTTGTCCTGGTTGTTGGACCTCGTAGTCTCAAAATGAACCACAACCTGTGGCACAGTTTAAATGTCCTTTACTGCACATACAGTCATATACAGTACTGTACTTATTAGGTTTATTATTGACTAATAATCACTGTACAGTACACCAAAAGTTGTCATTAAAAATATGTCAATCAGCATTTTAAGATGTTTTCTGGAAATGTTTTTCTTTACTCAGGAATATCTCAATTCTTATAATGGTAGTTTATGGGAAACTGTAATCTAATGCACAAAAGGTTTTTCAGGATTGAAACCCTTTCATAAATCAGGTAATGTCTTTACAGTACTGTATTCTTATCAACTTGTATTGTATTAAATACTGTTTTCTTGATGTGCAAGTTCGGCATATTGTACAGGTACCTGTTTATTCAGTTTTCACATCCAAATATTCTCTCAATGCTCCTTCTAACTCACTTCTGCACTTTCCTTACGACTACAGTCATTTACTGCATCTTAATTATGAATGACTCCTACCATTGTTCCAGAACCTCTATATTTCACTAGATCCCTCTATTGGGACAGTTTGTACACATTCTCTTTGGGGGGATGGACAGACAGATGGATAGCTGGATGGATGGACGCATGCACGCGCACACACAAATCAGAACCATTTTCCACATAATTCAGTAGATTCCTATATCAGAATATATTTTACTTACACTGTCCTTCTATTTCCATACTTCTTAGATATTTACATCAGTTCCTCACTTTCATACATTTATAAAGTTGTTCTAAAAATTAATTTTCTTTGAGAGGTCATGCAACCTCCATATTATGTTTCATCCAATACTCTCCCTCATATAGTCCTCACTATTCTAACTATGCATCTCAATTAGCCTAGCCACATTACAATGGCCTCTGTCCAGTTCTAGGTTTAGGATTTACTGACATGCAGCACTGGAGGTCGTAAGAGGTGCTCACAGTGTATGATGGATAAACCTGCTAAATACAATATTGCAACCATTTGAATGAGGAAGTACTTTTAAGCAAGAGCAATTTACCTCCCTTAAATCACTATGATACTGTTACAATATTTCACATGAATATTCAGCCTTAATAATGCTAAACCAGGAAAACAGTGACTCACCTTTGCCTTATCTCGTTGTTCCACATATTTTGCTAGTCGTTGTTCAAGAGCCTCCAGCACTGCGGATGGGGACGGTGGTTCTCCTGTTGCAGGGTCGGTGTTTCCCAAAGGATCAACTGATTCTACCGCAGTGCTACTTGGAGATTCAGATGGTGGAACCTTGGAATATGAGATGATGTTATACAACACAAAATGACCCAATATTTAGTGGGATATAGAAAAAATTGCAGGGTACAACTTACACTACACCAAATAAAATTACGTACGTATTCCCCATTTGTTATCAAACATTATCGTATGAAGCATCCAGAAAATTAGCATAAAAATAAATTCTGTGGCTAAAATGAAAGAAAGTGCAATTAAAGTACGACTACATAAAGTCCTTATTATTTAAACATTCAATACTCCGTCCCTCCTACTTTACACTACCATTCACCCTGCATGTACATCGTACTGACTTGGTAAACTTTGCTGTTCTTTCGTGGCTTACCATGGCACCCCCTACAATGCAAATGCAATGCCAATATTAAGTGGCAAGAGTGCTTTCAAATGTTATCTGTATGTAATAAATATACTATACACAAATAAAGGCAAAGACACATCATCAATATATAAAACTACAGTAGTGATAATGAATGTTTTACTATGAGGCATAAGGTGTGTGTTACCATTATGTACCATCCACACCAAGACACTAATCACACAAGCAGCTACCCTATATACTTTGGTATATGGCAGAGGTTGCTGTTGTTGAACTGGGATTGTGCTGACTTTGCTAGAAATGGCTGAGGTAGGTTATAGCATTTTCTACCATAAAAATAAGTGAAGCTATGTAGGGAATTTTATATTTGTGCAACAGCTTTATTTTAAGACAAATTTCATTCCTAAATTCCAGATGCTCATGAGCCACATTACACTAATAAGGCTCCATTTAAAACTAACCTCCCACACCTAACCTAATAAGGGATTTGTTTTCAAGATTTAGCCTCTCATTAAAGGCACAAGAAAATATAATACTACAATAATCTTCCCGCTAGCTGGAATCTTCTACCTCTAGAAATTTCCATAACCCAGAATTTTTTTGAGAAATCTGAGAAATTCCAATAAATACCTCTCCATTCCAGGCATTCGAATGAATTTCTGAGAGATTGCATTATGTACTTACACATGCCGAGTCAGGAGCAGATCCAGGAATATCAAAAGGGCTGTATTCAAGAAGTTGTGGGTAAGAGAACATAGCAACCACAGCAAGCCCATCCAGATGGGGGTTTTGTGGGGTGGTTGGGAAGGGGTGCAGTAAGCCCCTCTTCCCCCAAGAAATTTTTTTGAAATCTGACCAATATAATGGGCATTTTGAGGCCATGTGCACTTGGTATTAGGATATATTCTCAGGTCAATAGTAATTACTTTTACTATACAAAAATGCCTGAGTACAATACTGCATTAAAGAAAAAGTATTGGAATTTTTTTATGAAAAGGGGGGATCCAGCCATGTGAGTGCATGTGTGGATAGGCTCAGGGTGCTTGTGAGCTACGATTGGCTACTAATGTCATGTGACTGTATGGGATACCTATGATTAGCTGATGTATCTCTCAGCCTATCTCCTCAAGTCTAGTATTATGACTCTTACTTCACTGTCTGCTCCCATTAGACAAACTTATTCACTCGTTCACTGCTGTGTTTGCATATGATGTGTGTTGTGCAATACCAGGATATAATCAGTTAAGAATGCCATTAAAGCAGTGCTAAGACATAATAAGTGATTACAGCCACTACGTATATTGTACTGTACTGTACTGTACAGCATGCCCTTACAATTCGTGGATTTTTAATTCACAGATGACACCCTGGATATACTCAAGAATGTTTGCAGGTAGTTTTAAAGAACACAGCATTTTCACGGCCAGGACGGAGAGCCACCATCTTCCTCCCAGTAACATCATTTTTGGTGAGTAAAAATTGAGTGTTGTTCATTTGTTATCATGTTACATCATGAATGACTAGTTGTATGTGGTTAAAACTATCTGATTTCATACAAATATGTGCTTGTGTTGCACTTTTGGGTCTCAAAATTTTCGGCAGGAATGCACCTAAATTTTTATAAATGAAGACAATGGGAAGAATGGTTTCACATTACATAATTTCGCGCTATGGGAAGATTTAACGGAATTTAACCCTTCCATAACCCAGGAGATGCCTGTACTTGGTAAAAAGTTGACCAAAACAAAACATTGTGCTGATATTCTTCATGGAATATCGCAGTTTTAGATTAACACGGAGGTCCTTTCTTGTAATCACATCAAAGTGTTTTTGCTGGATTCTAATAAGACAATGAATATGGTGATGCTGTTCTCCCAATCAACCTCCTGCTGTACATGCAGATGGCACAAGTGGGAAACTTAGTGTCCTCTGTTTACAAGTACCAGGGGCACACCTAGAAATTGGTTAGGGGGTTTCAAAATATTTGAGCAGGGTGAAGAGCCGACGTAGTATACTACAGATCACTAACGCTATAAAACTCTCCTGGATGCTCAGGGGAGTTTCTGGGCAACCAAGAAACCCCCCCTGGGTGTGCTACTGAGTACTGTATTGTAACAAAATTGAACATCATGAAAACACAGTTTACAATCCAGTGTCTGTTTATTTGAGTGCAATCTTTTCATGCTCAGTTGTGCAGACCTCTAGTAACATGCACAATATCTTTACATTAACAAATTCAAACATCAGTAATTTTCGAGCTTCAGCTGCAGCATATAAGTCTAGTCAATCTTTTGTCGACGTATCTTCTGGTACCAAATTGTAGGTTACAGCTGTCTGCACTCTTTTAACAGAGGTTTGGTCAAAGATGATTTTCAGTCAACACAGACAGATTAGATTTTGTGATAATTGTCAAGGAAAAACTGGAGAACAACTGGAAAGATGGTGGAAAGGAGTACAGCATAATGGGATGAACTTGGTTGTCAAACTACAGGAGCTGTCACCTTACTGAATGGCTCTTCAGAATCACAGTTTACAAAGCATAGAATATGATGGCAATGATTTAACAAAACAAGTTTGACGTTGCACTAAGAGCACTCAGGCTCTCAATTGGCACAGCCATGTCAATATTTTTATTGTTGTCCACTCTGTATTTTTCTGGCTAAATAAACTGTTTCAACATCAGTATCAATCACAAAAAGATCAGCTAATGTTGACAAAGAACCAGGCTTGTCTATAACCTATAGGATTTTGTCATGTGAATATACATCCATAAATGTTTTAGACATTTTTGCCGAAGCTAGGGTGGAGATGGGGGAATGTTAATATCATCACCAATATAATCATGAATACTGTAATGATGATGATGATATATACTGCATAAAACATCAGAGGAGAGGGAGGGGATTATCCATATTATTGTGATTTTATGATATACATGAATATCTTATTGATATTTTATGAAAAATGGAATGGTGTTATGCTTATAATGTATTATTGAGTGTGTTGTAACAATTTCAATAATGTGGATGTATAAAAGAAAAACTTAACTCACTTATTATTCTCATGGGTTCATTAGTAGCAGACAGTGCACCACAAGTATTCATCTCAGGCTTTGGTTGTCTAGCAGTGGGAGTACCTGGGGGTCCAGGTAAAGTGGTAAGGTCAACAGCCTGATCATTCTCAGCAGCTCTAAGCATTGGCTCCATTTGTTTCATTATCCTCATGAACTGAATAGCTTGTTCTTTATTGCCACTCTTCTTGGATGACAACGCTGCCATCTTATACTCGCTGTGGCGATTGCGAACAATACTGGCAGGGTCAGATGATGAGGTAATTTGTTGGAGTGGTGGTCCAGATGATGAGTTTCTTTGTAAAGGCTCTCCTGATAATGAGTTGCTTTGTTCAATAGGTGGTCTAGAAGGTAAGTCCTATTGGGAAGAAATCATATTCTTTCATTCCTATTGAAGGTAACAAATACATAGATAAATATATACTGTACATTACACGCAGTCCGAAATTTACAAGATCCAGTTTATGAAAGTCCAAAGTTATAAAAAAGAAAAATGTCCCAGGTTTCAATTAAATGAGGAAAATCTGAAGTAATGATTTTTTTTTCACAGCATAGGAAGATGCTAAGGTATTGGCAAAGGCATATCAGGGCTTCCTGTACTCAAAATGTCAGTTTATTAAAACAACATACAAGGCATGTATTGTACTGTATTAAAAAGTGGTTAACTAACCTAAAAATAACATACATGTTGTGCTTTAGTTATCATTGCTCACAGGATCACTACATAAAAAAGAGGCAAGATGCTGACTCATGGTATTTTGACTGTGGAAATGCTGATATGTTTAGTAGTATATCAGAGTTTGATCTGATGCAATGGAAAGAGTAAAATGTTAAATGTTCTTCAGATAAAACTTCATCGAAAATCAAATTCTGTGAAAAGAAAACTTCTCAAAATGTATACAGTATTAAGTACATGTACAGTACATACAGTGAAGTAGACTCATGGTTGGTGCATCACTTTCAAATTAAAAATGTATGTCTTGGCGAGGCCTAACAGTCTTGCACTGCATCATAACTAGTGGCACAGTTTCTCAGTAAGTTTTATGCACTACAATTTCTTGTACTCATAAAATTACAACTGTGCTGCATGAATTGTGTTTATTATTGGCTTACATTCATTATGTACACAAAAAATTTGAATTAAATCATGTTCTGGGGATTATTTGGTCTCCGCTTTTATAATGGGAGGCTATGAGAAAATGAGATCTGATACATTACCATATATGAAAGGTTTTACAGGAAGTGAACCCTTTCACAAATGGAAGATACTACATGTATAGCACAGTATAACAGTTTTGATGTGTGAGTTCCACTTTGAAACAACCATCCCAGAAATGTGATCAGGTCTCAGCAGTAAAAAAATAAAATACAAAAAAAACAGTATGTGTCAACCAAAAATCTAATTTAAGAAATAATTCTAAATTTTACAGAATACGTGAGCAGTCTAAATTTCCGTTCTTCATTCGCCTACACTTAACCCCTGGAGTTACAATATTGTATCCTTTCCCATGTATTATCAGCCATCTCCACACCTTCAAAAAATTTTCTTCACTTTCATATTCCACACCTTCTATTATAATACTACAAATGACTAATTAACATGAAATTTTAGGATATACAGTCGGCCCTTCACATATGCAGGTTTAGCATACACGGATTCGCAAATACGCGGATTGCCCCACCGGAGGAATATTCTGTACATTGAAGTACATTCAAATCGCACGCCATTCAAATCGCGCGCGGCACCACACACCACCCCACACACACGTCACGCCACCCTGCGCTCCCTCACTCAGTCAGTCTCTCTGTAACCACGCTTGTGTTGACATCAGCATTGTATGTCGACCCTGATTTTTTGACAAAAAAATCGTTAATTTATGATATTCCTTGTTTATAGGTCGACCCAAGTTTTTGAGGGTTTTGGAACAACAAAACCTTCACTAAAAACGCTCTACGTCCTATAAACTGAGGCTCGCCGTGCCTGAAACAGTGCCAAAAGCAAATTGTTTACCATTTGTTATTACGCCACTTTACACTGAAACGCGGGTAGTTTCAACAAAAATATTGTATATTTCCATTCAAGTATTTATTCAAGTCAATTAGGAGGGAATATTATTGTAATACAACAGTTTTTTAACTGAAAACCAGTACTGTACACTAATATACAACAATTTTAACTCGAGCAAAATATATGACATTTATATTCAAATTATTGGCTGTCTTGCAAGGATTCCAGCAATGCAAATTATAATCTCCTAACTTCAGTCTGAGATATTATATAAGATAAAAACTGTAAGCCTAAATAAACCCCTGGCTGAGCAGATGAGGGAGGGAGGGAAGGAGCCAGCCAACCAGCGAGGGGTGGGAGGGGGGGTTGAGGTAATATGTTTGACAGTTTGAGGCGAAGGTCTCTGTGTGTTTATTTAACAGTCCTACTATGCTTCTCCCATTTTAAAATGCCAGTGAAATGACCTGGGAGAATATAATTAACATTGCTGGGATTCTTGTAAGACACTGATTAATTTGAATAGCAACATGCTCTAATTTGCACTAGACATAACAATTTTAGTACCATAATGAAATTAGTACATGTGCACTCCAGCTTTGCACTAAGGTCATTTATTTCTTTTAGTACGGTGTGTGCATGTAAATGGATGAAAATAAATGAAGAAATTTATGTAAATCTACCCAAAAATACAGTTGAAAACTTTATACTGTATTATAAAATGTACTACACAGTATTGTACACTAATGTACTACATTTTTATATCTTGAGCAAAATATATGAAGTTTTTATTCAAATTATTGGCTGTCTTGCAAGGATTCCAGCAATGCAAATTATAATCTCCTAACTTTAGTCTGAGATATTATATAAAATAAACACCTTAAAGAATAAAGTTATCACCAATCTTTTGTCTGGGAACACAAGGAGGGAGGTAGCCAGCGAGCATGGGGGGGGGGAGGAGGTGAGGTGACAGAGTGTGGTGTTTGTTTATTTATTTGAGATAAGATGTGACAGTTGGCGCTGAAGGCCTACGTGTTTATTTATCATTACTTAAGAATAACTAAGCTCTTCTCATAATTTGCCACCCAAACGACCTGGGTGATTATAACTTACATTGCTGGGATTCTTGCAAGATAGTGATTTATTTGAATACCTGTATAAACAATCTATATTTGCAATAGACATAACAATTTAAGTACCGTAATCATTTAGTACATGTACAGTACAGGTTTGTTCCACGGTAAAATCTTTTGAACAACAAAAGAAAGCGAAAGTCATTGTTTTCGTCATGATTTTATCCCACTTTCCACTGTAATACGTACGTCATTTCAGCAAAAATATTACATTTCCATATTTATTTCTGAGAATATATTCATTCAGTCACAGTTAAGGTAAAATATACTTGTGATGTAATATTTTAATGAAAATACCCGGTATTTAGAAATACCGTATCGTAGGTTTCTTTTGTTTCAAATGTAATAAACAAAGTTTGATGTTTCAAATGTAATGAACAAAAATTTATGTTCAGTATCTATAAATAAACTTTAAAAAATGAATACTTTATGTTTTACATCGTACTGTGCATACCATACTATGCATTTGGCTACTTTGGGCTTGATATGATGACGCAAGAGATCTGCCCTGGCAGCTGTACTGACACTCGCAGCTGGTGGTGCGTTGGTGCATCGTTTCCATTGTTTACTGGTAGTAACTGGTAAATATTTTTCAACCTAACAAAACTATGACCCGTTTAGTGGTCGACCCCCAATTTTTTGCCAAATAATTTGGTCTTAAAAACTCGAACTACACACAGGTATATAGGGCAAATAGGGACATGGGGGGCCAGGGTTTTTTTAGGGGGGGGCAGCAAAAGTACACGGATTTTTAACATTCACGGGTATCTCTGTTACCTAACCCCTGCGAATGTTAAGGGCCGACTGTATAATAATTTCATTTATCTTATTTTCCACATAAAGCAGAAGAGTAAATTACGAAAAATTAGACATAGATGGCTGTGCTTTATTATTTTATTAATAAAGCATGGACTGTCACATTTTTAATAATATTTTTTCTGATTATTTGTGAGAGGATTATTCCATTATTATTTATTTGTATGTGTGTATCTACACACACACATATCTGCAATAAAGGTAAAAGAATTAATTGTCCTAAGGGCAAACACACAAAGGGAATATACATTTCTTTGTACACAAGTAAAAATGTACCCCCCCTCCCCCCCCTGGTCAGCAAATGTTATTTTGAGAACCTAACCCACGAATTTGGGGGCCCCCCTGAACTGTCGTTTCACTACACACGGGAGATGGCTCAGAATAGCCGAGATCCCTCACTCCTCTTAACACACGCACAAAGTTTATTCTCTTTTATGTTTTTTACTTTTTAATAATTAATTATCTTATTTTTTTGTATATTCTGTATGTAAGATTGAGAGTGCATGTAAAATCTCAAAAAAAATTAAGAAATTTATATGTATCTACCTGAAATTAGGAGCTGAAAAACAACCATAACATAGCTCACAGCTTGGCCTGGAGTGGTAGGGCAAGGCTAGGGGGATGTTGCTAAAGTGACAATCCTTGTTTTACTATCACAAGTACAAAACTGATATAAATTCTCAATAAAAAAAAATTAAAAATTAGCAAAGTAAGGAATATTACCACTGATGTAAAGTAACGGCCTACATGATAACCCAAAAGGCTGAAGCAAACTCCCAACTCCCTGTACCTCCTTTCCCAGTATTCATAAACTATACTACCTACCTTGCTTATGTTATTTAACAATTGTGCTACTTCAAACAAAATTTTTATACAATTTACATAAAAAATGCAGCTAAAACCAGTAAATAAAACTCTTATTATAGATTAACACAATCGCCATTTGCATACACTCCGTGCTTCGCCATAGCAACGCAGATCAGCAGGGACGCTACCTCCACCGTCTCCCTCGCAAAGGAATTTATATTCCCTGTATGTGTTTGCCCTTATGACAATTATTTCTTTTAAACTTTTTTGCAATATGTATGTAGGATGGTGTGCGCATATAAGTGAGTAAAAATAAATCAAGAATGTTCCATATATCTACACAAAAATACGAGTTGAAAAATTACCAAAACACCTCACAGCTTGGCCCAGTAGCCTGGTGGTAGTGACAAGTCTAACTTTGCTACAATGTCGCCAACTATGTTGATAGACACAAATGTAAAAAGAAAGTTATCTGTAAATCTTCATTTGTATTAGGTATTTCTAGATTTAAAATTAAATGTTGCAGGTACAGTATGACACTAATAGATAGTAATACATGTGAGAATTCTGAAATGATTACTGCTTAGCTACCTCTGAAGAGTTGGGTGTCTACCGTATGGACGTTAATCGTCTTGGATTATTATCATACTGTAAGTACAGTACAGTAATTATAAATCCAGTTTTTATATTTACAATAATTATTGTTCAACTAATTAAAAAAATAATAATGTATTTAAGTACATACAGTATTTTTCGATTTAGCAAACTAATTCGAGCCACCCCTTTCCGTTAAATAAAAATTTCCATAAAATCGAATTTGTTCTTTTTGCTCGATTTAGCAAACTAAAGTTAAATAAATAGAGCGTAATTCCGTTAAATTCAGTCAAAAGTCTCTCAGAAGCCTCAGAAAGGAAGTGGTGTTGGGGAGAAAGTCAAAAGAGTGTGGTTATCAATTGCAAAAAAGTTGGGAATACAAAAAATTTAAAACAAACACAGAACCCCCATAGTTTAAGGTAAGACAAGAATATTGTTTCTATGCACTGTACAGTCGGGGTCAAAAGTGTTGAACACTTAGCAATATCTGGCATCTACGTGTGAATTATACATATATGATTGGGATATACTAATATTGTAACACTATACTTGTCATCACATATTATGCCTGAACCAAAAAATGGGATAAAACTCTCCTTAATACTTAAGATCTTCGGGTACTTACTGTCAAGTGTTCAACACTTTTGACCCCAACTGTTCATACCATGTGTTTGCGTAGGTGCATGAGCGTATAAGCGGAATTAATCTTGATTTAGCTAACTAGTTCACCAAATCGAGTGAATAATAACGGAAAAAATTCCTTCCAATAAATCAAGAGTTCGTTACATCGGATTCCGTTAAATTGAGAGTATGGTGGTCCCTCGGTTAACAAACGGTTCGATTAACGAAATTTCGATTAATGAATTACCTCCCATAAGGATCTTCCATTCGGTTATTGAACAAACCTTTCTATTAACAAAATCCTTACGAAAAACACGTTTTGTTGTGAGCATCAGCTGATGGGCTAGTCTGTCAATTCAGTAATCTGTTCTATGTTTACATTCGTTTCCAGTGGAGTAAATATCAAGAAAGTTGTACTCTTTAATATTTGTGCATTTTTTATATTACAATTATTAGTCATTTTAAAATTTAGTTAACATATTGATAATACAGTACAGTATATGCAGTACAGGGAAATAGTTTTTTGTGCGCCCATCAGCCGCTTGACTCACCCACCAGGCGTCAGTTTGGCTTTGTTGACAGTGGAGTGAGCATCAATTTTGTTGGCGTCTTGAATATTTTTGCAATTTTACATTAAAATTATTGGTCATTCTGAAATTTAGTTAACATATTGATAATATATAGCGCAGTGCAGTGTTGATTTAAATAAAATAATTTTGGATTACACCTAGTGAACTTAAAATTTTATTGGTGAAACTAATGCATCAAGCATGGATCCCCTGAAAGGTGATTTCTACTCCATCCCCACTTCCTTCTCTTCCCCCTTCTGCTCCACCCCCACTTCTAATTCCCATCATCATCATCATCATCCAGGAACCTTCTACATACACACCTCAAAGTAAGTGTACTTTTATTGCATTTTTTTTTTTACTTTGTATGTACTTTTCTGTGAGCTGGAACCAATTACCCAATATCCCATTAAAACAATGGATTCGGTTAACAAAATTTTCGGTTAATGAACGACTCTGTGGAACGAATTGTGTTCGTTAACCGAGGGACCAGTGTATACTGTAAGCAATAACATATTTTTAATTCTGGAGTTGTGTTAAGTGGAATTTAGCCTACTGGAGACAGCAACCAGGAGATTCATTAGGCTATGGGACCGGAACTTCACATATAGGAAGCAGGACAATTTTTTTTAGCCATTTTTCAGACAAAAAAGTGCATCTTATGCCATAAATACAGTAATTTTCTTCTTTCCTTTTTTTTAGTTACATGCACACATAATCGTTCATAGAGAATGTGAAAAAAAAAAGAAATTATTATAATACTGTACAGTAAAAAAAATACAGAATAATAATTTTTTATGTCCCCATAACCGAGTGTGGATCATGGAAGCAGGAAGGGAGAGAGTTGTCGGTATCTCAACCTTCAGCCAAACTGCTAGCTGCATTATTGTTATTTTTTAACTTGCAATTTCTGGTAGATATACATACCGTAAGTTTCTTCAGAATTTATTTATTTTTTTACTCTGCTACACACACAAACAATTGTTCATACAGAACGTACAAAAACAAACTATAATTTTCATAGGGTTAAAAACATAAAAGAGATTAAAGATTTATTAGGTGTGGGAGCTAGCACAGAGAGTGAGGGAGCAGCTTTCCCTCACAGCTCTACTGTCTTGTGTGTGCAGTGAAAAGATTGCCAAAAGGCAATGAATTATTTCTTATTTTTTTTATTTACTATTTTTTTTTTATTCTTCATATTTAATGGTACAGAGTATATTATTTTTTGTACAAAAAAGTTTCTTCCACATACAAACCACTTTCTGGGCGACATGACACAATTCAACAGCTTAGCCTGGCAGTCACTGAGGATGGGCTGTCTCCCAGCATTCCGTGTGGGTCGCACATGTTATGCCATTCCGAGACTGCCTCATCACATCTCATAATATTGTGAGTTACTGCACATCACTTTTTCATAGCAGTGACAATGCAGGAAAAACATTCGGGCAGCGACCATCGTAAGACTGATTTTTAGCCATCGCATGGCGGTTAATGGTGCTAATTTTTAACAACATAAAAGCATAAATAGATCCATCGTATAATGGTCATTCCCTGTACAGGTACTATGGTTTATTACAGTACAGGTATATGCTTTTCTTGGACACATGAATTGACAACATTGTTTGTTTTTTTAAATTACAAATTTCTGAAATTCTTACCCATTTCTCTAGACTTGACCTTGGTGGGGGCTGTGGTCTAGGCTTGCCTGTGTCTTGGAAAACAACTTCATGCGGTATAGACGCCGGTGGACCAAGTGGGTTACTATGGGTAGTAACTGGTCCAGGCCGTTCCTCAGATGGTGATAAAGCAGCAGGAGAAGAGGTAGAGGTTGTGTCAGCTGATCCTCCTTTACTGCCACCACTTAACTTGACGACAACAGCAGGAGGAATCTCATCCTCTTCAATAGGATGACCAGCCTTAACAGCCTTCTGCATTTGTATCAAAGTTTTCAGGCCACGATTAAATCTAGAAAACAAGGAAACTTTGTATAAAGTGTTTTTAGGTTCTTGAACAAGCAATGAGAAACACCATGAAATATTATGACATGACATGTGTATAATGTATAACAGTGGTATATAATATGCAAATTGTACAAAATAGGTAATACAGTATTGTATGTGATGAGTCCTTTGCACCTAAGACATCTACAGTATTTTTTTTACTAATATTGCACTGAAGTCAACTTCTTCCTTTCTTTGTGAAAGACATATATCAAGAAGGAATTTGAAATTTTTGTATTCTTGTTTTTCTATTGTATTTCTTTCTGAAAATAATCTACATCCTTCTGATACTACAACTGGTGTGTTGTTGGCACATGAAAGCTTCCAGTGATAACAACAGTGATGTGTTATGTTTAGTTGGTTAAGTGCTCTAGATTATATTGTTTGAAGTTCTCTTATATTTCTTATGTTATGTTTATTTGTGTTAAGCCAATTCTGTTACTTGAAGCTTAGTCATTAGTAATTTGTGATTCCTGTTATTCTGTTTATTACAGATCTATGGATGTTGTATTAAGTTGAATAAAGCCTTCCAGTGCTTAACTTCATTTTCATAACAAACAATATACTGTACATGATTTATGAAGTAACATGAACCAACTTAACATACCAAACCTAACCTAATGATGATGTAGCATAATTAATTTGGGTTAACACTTGAGCCCCGGGTTAGGGTGCCGCTGGCTGTACCCCCACGCTAGGGTAAATCAATAAAAATCAACTTTTCCCAAAATACTTTGTAACCCTTTTAAATGATAAAACAATAAAAAAGAAGTAAGAAAAACTATATATTGACCCTCTAGAAACTTCCCTGGCAGTGTGGAAGGAGGGAGGGGGAGGGAGATAAGGGGACAGCTTGTTATGACAGCGAGTGCTTGTGGTCACCTACACATTTAGAAGCTACTTTTTAGCTTGCCTTTGTGTCCGGGATGTATATATTTACTGATCATAAGATATATTTCCTATAAATAATTCATTTAGAATATTTTATTTGCATTATTTTTCATAAAAAGTGCTCAGCAACACACTCGCAGTCGGTCTGGCTGTCTTTGTGTTTGGTAGAGCAATTAATGCATAAAATAAATACCGGAATAATAATTCCACAAATAACATAATCATAGTATTATTTTCCAGTAATACTACACTACAATACAACTACTGTACACTAGTTTTTGCAATATTACTTTGACACAACATGATACAATGGACAAACAATGAAAATAAAACAAACAAAAGTAAGCAATTACGTTCAGGAAGCTTCCCTGTG
This sequence comes from Homarus americanus, assembly GCF_018991925.1. NCBI lineage: Eukaryota > Metazoa > Arthropoda > Malacostraca > Decapoda > Nephropidae > Homarus > Homarus americanus. The sequence continues at coordinate 8,812,548 of NW_024731852.1, forward strand.
GCCGAGGGTGTGGCATGACAGGCAAATAGTCACACTGGAACCTGATAACCCGCGCTGGGCAATTAAACAGTGGCGGGAAAAGGCGAGCATTCTGGAACGTCGCCCAGGGCGTAAGGGTTTAAAATACTGTAGCTAGGTTAATTTTGTTCATCTTATTTCGAATAAATAATTTACTGTAATGTAGCACTCAGTGTATCTGTATGCCCACAACATATCAAGCGCAAAAATGGCTTTGGATAGACGAGGTGGATATACTATACGTCCATTATCTAGCAAAAGAAAAACTATGTAAAAACAAAAGGAAAAAATTGCAGTTCTTTCACTTGATTTTAGATTTTTTGAGGTCTGAAAGAAATTGTCTTTAATAATATATAACAGGAAGAATGTTGTGACAGTAAGAGTTGTGAACTGTTGTAATACTGTAATGTGCTAGAGAATGTTGTTTCACTAAAAGTTGTAAACAGTAATAATGTGCCAGAAAATGTTGTGACAATAAGAGTTGGGAACTGTTATTATCAAATACATTGACACAATATATATATGTATGGTTGCCTCATGAAGGCCATTTGCATGTGTAAGAAACAAGTTTTTGTCTATAGAATATTTTGTTAAAGTTTATCCTTCTTCTGAGTCAAACATCTAAAGTATTACTGTACCTTTTATTCATAGCTCTTAATGTCACAACATTCCCTACCAGGTTATTACTGTTCATATAGAGAAGTTAGCCCTGAGAACTTCCTATACTTGTGAGTTTTTTCACTTGAGGCTGTGACCCTTAGTGTAAGAAGACCATTAAATATGACTTTAATTTATCATTTTTTAGACAATCAATCAGCTTATGAAATTGTAAAGTTTACTACGCCTTCAATCGTCGGCAGCACAGGAAACCATGGTGTTGGCAAGAAACATATCCCTTATGAATGGGAAGGACAATATGTATTATTGCATCTTTGTCATGTGTGACCTTCACTTACATGTGAGGAAAAGTATGTTGTGAGAGCGACACTATCTATTAATGGTATACAGTAATTTTTTTAATTCTCAGCAGTTCAAAAGTTGTGGAATGCACACCAGACGTTAATGGATGAAGAAATTTACTTTACCTACACATATCAAGGGAATGCAATAACATGACTAACACCAACTGTAAAATGTATCACACAAACACAAACCTTCGAGCCCTTGAAGTCTCCCCAGATGCCTTTGCATTTGCCTCTGCCTGCTCATACAAAGAAATTCTCTCAGCAAGCAAGGTAACAATGCTATTTCCACCAGCCATTGGTGCATTCCTGGGAGCTCTTGGCTCAGGATTACGGTAGTCACTGACTGGAGATGGACAATTTGGAATAGTTGGAGCTGGCCTGATTGGAGCTGGAGGAATACTTCCATCATCATCATCTGTTGCACTGAGAGCAGATAATTCAGCCTGCAAATTTCAAATAAAATACTGTAGTGACAAATATATCAACAACCTGGTTTAAGATAATAATCATTGTTAAAATAAGAATTCTAGGAACAGCACATAATAAGTCTCCTTCATAGACCTATGACAAATGAATTTATATTTATGTAACCAATAGCTAACCTGAACACCCCCCCCAAAAAATTTGGCTTCTTTCTCTACTCAAGAGAAATGTACCACTAAAATTCCATGAATAACTGTGCAGAATGACACTAACATGTGAAAGCTGAATTTATGCTTGTAGCACTACTTTACTAGTTTTGACTTGTAACCCACTAACCACAAAATCCCCCGCTGTCTCCCTCTGCCCAAAGGCAACACACTACAGAAGTTCAGTGAAAAAAGGAAAGTGAAAACATTGTTCAGAAACTTAAATTTCAAATTTTAAACAGGTACCGTACATCTTTACAATTATTCACAGCAATATTCTTACTTTTCTTAAAAGTAAGACCATCATGGTACAGACTAATGCTTAAACTGCAGCCATATTAAAGAGGAAAAAAGACAGGTCAATCCACATTTCCCCAAGAGTCACAGACTGAAAAGTCATGGGAGAAAGTGTTATGACTAATACGTACAGTCAGTTCTGCTATAACGCGATAGTTGTGTTCTTGTAAAACATCGTGTTATAAAAATTCGCATATTAGAAATAACAGGGCTTATGGAGAAAATAGGGTTAGGTGCAGATTACTCCAAATCGAAAAAAGTTTCGTAGTTAGCCTAACACAAAGGATAGCACAGTCTAAATAAATGTTACATTCATATCTACCGGTAATAATGAAATCATACAGTAAATGTTACACTTTACCTTGAAAAAATATGAATATAATTTGATGGGGGAGAAGGTTGATGGGGGAGGAGTCATGCAGACAGGATTTGACAGTTGTCATTGTCATCATCAGTATCATCATTATCAGGTGCAGTTTTTCTTTAGGTCCTCATATGTTGATAAGGCTTTCTCTTTAATGGTGAGGAAGCGGGTCCCAGATCGCTTTTACGTTTGATCTTCTATCCAAACACTTAGAGGCCGTTCCATCTCCTCAAGTTCCTTTGGCAGTGATCTCACACTTTTGCTAGCACTCAAGGTTTTTCCAGCAATACAGCTTGCTTTAATCTTTGCTGCATTGTCTCTAATGGTGCGTAAAGTAGACTCCTGTATTCCTGTTGCATGCACAGTATCACATGTTTTTTCCTTATTTTCAAAGCAATTGACAACATCAAGCTTTTCTTCAAGTGTTATAGCTTTTCTTTTACGATCACCACCGGAAATGCGATCACCAGAACGCTTCCCGGAGATATTCTTCTTTTCCATAATCACGAAATTGGAGAAACAGTAATCAGAAACACTGAGGACGCTTAAAAACTTCACACGTGTTTCAGACTGAAGGTGTGGTGTAAACAGAGCGCGCGGGTCTAAAATGCTACGTATTTTGTTTTTCTCTCATTTAAAATTTTACAATTTACATATACTGTACAGGTATACTATATACATAAATATTAAATAAATAATTTCTGCAATTGTTCCCAAACAAAACACATAAATCAATTGAACATGTGATGTCGAACGTGAACTGTAAACACTGTGTGTGATGTAAACAGAGCGCGGGTGTAAAACGCTACATATTTTGATTTTCTCTTTTATTTAAAATTTTACAATTTACATATACTGTACAGGTATACTGTATACATAAATATTTAATAAATTATTTCTGCAATTGTTCACAAACAAAACACATAAATCAATTGAACATGTGATGTCGAACGTGAACTGTAAACACTGCATAACCCCGCGCCAAGCCACAACACTGTACAGTACACTTTAAATGCTAAATATTTAGTTTTCTCTTTTATATATATATATATATATATATATATATATATATATATATATATATATATATATATATATATATATATATATATATATATATATATATATATATATATATATATTATATATATACACTATACAGTTAACCCTCACTTTACGCGGTTAATGTAACCCGGAGGGTCCCGCGTAAAGTGAGAAACGCGTAAAGTGAATAACATAACATATGGGATTAATTGAAATGGAGTCCAGGCCGATCCCCAAACTCCACTTTTTGACAACACACAACTATGTTGTAGTAAAAATTTTATCTTAACTTTATGATGGTATGAAAAAACAAGTAATATAGAAGAGGTTAGGTTAGGAAAAATAAAGGTTAACATAGGAAAAATAGAGGTTAGGTTAGAAAAACTAAAAGTTAGGTGGAACACTTACGGTAGTAGAAGAGATGGGTCGGCATACAGGGATGGAGGCTGGTTCCGAGGCAGAGGGCAGATTACTGGCCCTCAGGTGAATCACCATTACTAGGTGAATCACCATCACTGTCACTTACAGTTGTCAGGGCTTCCCTGACAAATCCCTCAAAGTCATCTTCACTGTCACTATCACTGGCTTGGGCTGGCTGTGGTGGGTTGCGGGCGAAGAAATCTGTTATGCTTTGCTGACAGCTGGTGTTGATGTTGTCGTGATACACCTTGATGTACGGCTCCATAGCCTGCACCAGCCGGGTATGGAAGACTTCATAGCGGTCATCGTCATTGTCGCGGGAAAGGAAGGACTTCATTTTCTCTGCACACTCCATGGCACACTTAATATCACTATGACTTAAACTGTGTTCTTCGGAGAATGACGCACCTTCTTCCTCCTCTTCACTGACGTGTTCTTCTTCCAACATCTCGTCGGCAGTCACTTCAGGATCTCTGATCACCTCCAGGATGTCGTTGTTGGTGGTCTCGGAGAAGCCTGGAACTGTAACAGTCTGCGCAGCTTCTCTGGCAAGGTCCACTGCTACTGCAACATTCTGAACCTCACCAGTCACAGATTGACTACTCCTCTCACCTGGTATTCCATGCAACACATGTCTCCATGCGTGACGAATTGTAGCAATAGACAGCTGATCCCATGACTCCACCAAGAAGTCCACAGCTTTCTTGATGTTAAATACTCTCCAGAATTGTTTGAACAGTATTTTTTGCTGTTCCAACTGTTGATCCTCATCTTCTTCGCTCTTGCTATCGGTGGTGGTGTCACTCAGGTTATGCAACTCTTCCCTGGTGGTGGTGTAGTCGTTCAGGAGCTGGAATTTTTTTGTTGAGAATGCAGCTTTTACATTAAAGATTAACTCTTGGTCCATGGGCTGTAATATAGACGTAGTGTTGGGAGGAAGGAAGACCACTTTTACATTGGGGTGACGATCTAACAGTAGGGGCGAGTGTCCTGGTGCGTTGTCCAGCAGCAACAAAATATTGAATGGCACATTCTGTCGCTCACAGAATTTCTTTACATCAGGAACAAAACAGTCATCAAACCAGGAGAGGGACAGTGTAGAGAACATCCATGCCTTACGTGCGGTCAACCAGTGGACATTTAGCTTGGTCATGTCCATGCTCTTGTAGGCGTGCGGCTTGCGGGCTGTGTGGATCACCGATAACTTGAGCTTACAGGTACCGGAGGCATTGGTGGTAAACAGGACGGTGATGCGCTCCTTCTGCAACTTCCGTCCCGAATCTTGCTGGCATTCTTCACAACGAAGGTCTTGGAAGGTAGCTTTTTCCAAAAAAGACCAGATTCGTCCATGTTAAACACCTGGTCGTCGGTGTACTGTCCTTCCTCCACAATCTCACGTAAGAACGGAGGAAAATCCCTAGCCGCAACACGGGCAGCACTCGCTTCTTCACCACCAATGTTAATGTTGGTGATCTTGTTCCTCTTCTTAAACCTGTGCAGCCAACCAGAGGAAGCATTGAAGGGTTTGGGCTCTGCAATTCCCACCTTACGTGACACTGCTGCGTACAGATCACGTGCGTACTCCTGAACTGACCGCGTGTCGACCGCCATGTTCTGTCTTGCCTGACGAATCAAGTAACACACAAGTAAATTTTCTGTCTTGAGAAGCACCTTGTTCTGGCAATACTTGATCATTGAAGCCCCTGCAGACTTTGTGATGTTCATGTGTTATTTTATCTTGGCTGCATCCTTCTTGATCGTCAGGATTGTAGATTCGTTAACACCATGCTGCCGCGCGAGATCAACCTGTCTTGTTCCATTTTCTAATTCTTGCATTATACTGTACTTCACCTCATAACTTAGGGCACGTCGTATCTTCTTTGGTTTAGGGCGGCTGGGTCCAGGTAATGCAAGGTTCTTCTGTGGTGGTGGTGGTCCAGCGGCAGCCATTCTTACGGAACAATAGATACCTGTATACACGGTGTGGCCGGGACGGATGTAACTGACGGGGCTAGGTCAAGCGCCTTCTACCCGCCAGCGGGAAGGCACGTCATATTACATTAAACCAATCATAGCTAGCAGCGGAGGGAGGTAAGGATGCATGGCCCAATCACAATCCGATACGTCATATGACGTCAGCGATAACGCAACAGAGGCATCCACTGCGCAACCTACTCGGCCCGCTTGCCCAAGCATGGCGGGATGGCAGGAGATAGCGGGAGATTTGAATTCAAAAATGGCGGCGCGGCAGGACCGCCAGCCGCTCTCCGCTTATATGAGTAGATGCACTGCGTAAAGTGGGAATTCCGGTTCTGGTGGGGTACCGCGTAAATCGGAGTATTACTGCACAGCAAGTAATGGGTGGTTCCCAAGGTTTAAGAACCGCTACAGTTTGCAGAGTATAAAGGTGAGTGGAGAGGCAGCAGGTGCTGATGTGGGTGCTACCAAAGCTTTAAGGAGCTAGATCGTGTCATCATGGAGGGAAATTATTTGCCTGAGCAAATATTTAATGTGGATGAAACTGGCTTATTATGGAAGCGCATGCTAGAACGGACATACATCCACAGAGGCGAAAACAATGCCGGGACTCAAGGCATTCAAGGACCAAATCACACTTCTGTTGGGGGGGGGGGTTTGAAGATCAAGCCCTTCATGATGTATCATTCAGAGAACCCAAGAGCTTTATCATGTCAGCAACCACACACTGCCAAGTGTTTTATCGCAGTAGCAAGAAAGCCAGGATGACCCTAGTACTGTTTGAGGATTGGTTCATGAATTGTTTCATTCCTCGAGCCAAGGAGTATTGTCTGCAACGAGGGATTGCATTCAAGATTTTGTTAATTTTGGATAATGCTCCAGGACACCCACCACACCTGGACGACCTGCACCCTGATGTTAAGGTAGTCTACATTTCACCTAACACTACCTCTATCATCCAACCCATGGATCAAGGTGCTATTGCAGCTTTTAAAGCCAATTATTTACGTAAGACCTTCGCTCAGGCTGTTGCTGCTACTGAAGGTGAGAAAACGCTCAGAGTTTTGGAAGGACAACAACATTTTGAAATGTCTAAAGAACATAGCTGCAGCATGGGATGAGGTTACAAGTCAGTGCATGAATAGAATATGGAAGAAAGTCCTGAAAAGATATGTGAACAGTTTCAGAGGATTTAATGAAGATGAAGTAATTTCTGCGATTAGTAACAAGATAGAGGAGTTGGGTAAACAGCTGGAGTTAGAAATTGATAATGAAGATGTTGAGCAGTTGGTTGAAAGTGTAGCAGAAGAGCTAAGTAACGAGGATCTTATTGAACTGGATGCACAGAAAATTGCAGAGGAAGAAGAGAGTCAAAATGTAGAAGAAGAACCTTCACCCCCCAAAAATTTTTCAGTGAAACAAATGGCAGAGGCATTTGCTACAATTAATAAGGGGATGCAAATGTTTGATGGAATGGATCAAAATGTTGAGCATTTTACAAAAGTTGACAGAATGATCGAAGATGCACGTGCTTGCTACAAGATTTACAATGAAAAAAAAAAAAGGCAAACTGTGCAATCTAAATTGGACATATATTTTAAGAAGTCCCCCATTGCTGTCTCCTCACACCCTACCAGTGCTGCCTCTTCAATCCCTAAAGATGATCCAATACCTTCAACAAGCAAGTTTCCCCTGTATGTTAACCTGTCTGAAGAAAGCGACATTGATGACCCACCCAGCCCTGTCTCCTCCTCTGCTTCATCCAGTTTATGTAGTCTCCATGTATAATAAAAAAATTATGGGGTCCCCGCGTGCATTTAGCCGACTACATTAAAGGTAAGTGCACAGTTACACTATTTCACTCTTCATTATTGATTTCTTTTACTGTATACTGTATTTCATTTTAGATTTTCTATGTATTATTTTTTGCATTTTCGACTTACGACCTGGACTTAGAAATGTATTATCTGTTGTTTAGTGCGGTAGATATGTACAGTACAATATACCGCAAGTACAATAGCTATATGTAAATAGTTTTAGCCTTCCTCTCTAAAGTACAGGTATTTAACTCTGCATCTATATTCCTAGCTTTCTAAACAGCATTAAGAGATGTGTTAAACTAATGGGACAAAACAGCAGATCTCTGCTCTGATCAAGCTTTTGATGCAGGGAATTACAGCAGTTTCCTAAATGAATTGTACATACCAGTAACTCTGGGTCATCTTCATCATTAAGTTGATCATTATCATAGTCATCTTGCATACACTCAGCAACCATCTTAGCCAAGTCATCTGGAGACACTGCAGGTTTACCTACCAGTATAGATTATAAGTCATAAATTTAGTGAAATGAGCACCACTGTTTCTCATATTTTAATAATTCTTTAAGATTTTAAACCATTGTTCTATGAACATATAACTCTTAATTCTGCGCTACCAATAGCAAACATCAGTGAAGTGAATAAAGTTCAAGCCACCTATACAAATTGCTGAGAACTACCCTACACACAAATCAAGGTGTAGTCACCTAACCCAAATAACAATTGACTACTTGTTGACCCATCATAAGTCCTGGAACAATCACTTTCCTTTCACTTGTATAAATTTCATTCTGTCATCATCTGGGGACTGCATCTGCTAACCTTCATCACATTTCCTATTCAGTATTAACTCTTTTAATATACTGTACAGTACACATATGTAATGACAATCATGTTTGTTTCCTTACCTTTCTTAAGTTGCTTATTCCCTCCTCCACCACCAGTAAGAGCAGCTAACTCAGCTTCTAAGTCAGCATGATCTTCATCATCATGAAAATTATCCATCCCTGGTACATCCATCAGGCCTAGCTGTCCAGAGAAAAATGGTAGAATTGATCATCATAAGACCTTGTCTTCTAGTGGAGCCCATAGCCAAGCAGCTCATGTTTGTTCATTTTACTTGTCATCATTAGTAGCTTAGGCCTCCCCAAATCTGCTTGGATCCTCCCAAGTTATCCAAATTACTTTACCTGACACTGAAAAAGGTCAACCCAGAGCACCCAATCTGACCTAACCTTATTGACCCCAACCTCATTACATTTTTAGCGACAAATGAAAACAACATCCGGCCACTCCTAAACCTAATAAAAACTGGGTATAGAAATACTTTACACACTGTTCTGTACTGGATTTTATAAGACACTCAACTAAACTGCAATTGTATTGGAATAAACTATTTTACAAAATAAAAAATAAAATTACCCCTGAATTCCAATGTACCATGTGTTAATAATAAGAGAAATATTTTTCATCAAGATCTTCATCGTTCAGCAAAAAAAAATTAAATCTGTTTATTGACATGGGTACTGTTAGTGAACAGCAAATATTTCCATTGGTCAAAACTCTATTTTTCACTTTTACCCTGTTAGCCGTTTGGGCGGTAGGTCGGTCACATCTCTCCGTTAGCCAGAATAACTGGAGCAGAACACTTCCAGGAATAAGAGATTTCCAGATAATGAGAGAAACCCTCTCAAAGCTGAAAAAAAATTCCCTCATCACCGGAATTTTCTGGGTACCTGGAAATTATTCTGGTGTACAGCATGCCCTACAAATTTGCAGGAGGGGGGGGGGGGTGTAAGTTACCAAAATGGCAACAAATTTTTTGTACAGAGAAATGTATAATCCCTTTATGTGTTTGTCCTTACAACAATTATTTATTTTACCTGTATTGTATATACAGTATTACCCCGCCTAACGCGGTTTCACTTAACGCGTTTTATCATATACGCGGTGCCTCGCCAGAGCTGAACTTTCACTTAACACGGATTTTTTCCACATATACGCGGTGAGTGTCCGGCTCGAGACGCTATTTTTAGATTTGCCCCACCCGCCACCCTGCCTGACTGCCTGTTTTAGCTAATAAAATTCATACAAATTACCCGGCCAGAATATAATTTACATTGCTGGAATTCTTATAATTTGGTGATCATTTTGAATATAAACATCATATATTTTGCATTAGACATACAAATTTTAGATAAAAAATTTTCTCTGAGTAACTATGTTATCTTTTGTGCAAAATATATGACATTTATATTCAAAATATTCCTGGTCTTACAAGGAATCCAGCAATGTCAATTATATTATCCTAACTTTAGTTTGAGGTATTATTTATTACAAAAAAGTTAAGTATTCTGGTTTTCCCACACATCTCCTTGGGATGGTTGGTGGGGGGTGGGGGGGAGGGAGGGACCGACCGACCATCTGTTACCCTGTGAAGAATATTTTTTTTTTTTTATGAACTGAAGATATTTGTTTTAGCTCATAAAATTCATACAAATTACCCGGTCAGAATATAATTTACATTGCTGGAATTCTTATAATTTGGTGATCATTTTGAATATAAACATCATATATTTTGCATTAGACATACAAATTTTAGATAAAATTTTTTCTCTGGGTAACTGTTATCGTTTGTGCAAAATATATGACATTTATATTCAAAATATTCCTGGTCTTACAAGGAATCCAGCAATGTCAATTGTATTATCCTAACTATAGTTTGAGGTATTATTTATTAAAATTTAGTGGTTTTCCCCCAAAAATTTCTCAGAGAGGGAAGAGCCGGCAGTGTAATGTGAGAGGGGGAGGGAGTTGAGTCCATTATTTGAATGGACATTAACTTGGCGACTGTATTTCTCTATTTCTCTTAAGTATTAATTGTGTGCATGTACCATCATAAAATTAAGATGTTATTTTTACTACAACATAGTTATGTGTCTTCAAAAAGTGGAGTTTGGGGGTCGGGCCGGTTTCTATTGGAATTAATCCCATATGTTCTGTTGTTCACTTAACGCGGATTTCACTTAACACGGGCCCCTCTGGGTTCTATTGACCGCGTTAAGTGGGGTACAACTGTATGTGTGTATGTGTAGACATACACACGCAAAACAAAACATATACAGTACAAATAATTAATAATTGGAAAATCCTCTCACAAATAAACAGAAACAAATGTAGTATTAAAAATGTTGAGTCTACCTCAAGTCCACTCCGTGCTTTATTAATAACAATGAACGGTGTAGACTTGAGGGTTGACTCAACATTTTTAATACAACACCTGTTTCTAATTATTTGTGAGAGGATTTTCCAATTATTGTTTACAGTGGTCCCTCAGTTAACGAGCACAATCCGTTCTAGAAGGTTGCTCGTTAACAGAAACCATTGTTTCAAAGGGTTTTTGGTAATTGGTTCCAGCTCACCGAAAATTGCCCAAATTCAACAAAAAAGGTAGAAAAGTCTACTTACTTTGAGGTGTGTATGTAGAAGGCTCCTGGATGAGGATGATGGGAATTAGAATGGGGGTGGAGGAGAAGGGAGAAGAGAAGACCTTGGGGTGGAAGAGAAGTCACCCCATGGCGCCATTTCACCCATAAAATTTTAGTTCTCTTGGTATAATTCAAGATTATTTTCTTTAAGTCAACACTGCACTACATTATATATTGTCAATATGTAAAATAAATTTCAAAATGACCAATAATTTGCTTGCAAACACAGAAAAAAAGCGTTTAGTTGAAGAGAGTCTCAAGCAAGATGTTACCTCCACTGAAAAGACACAAAGACTGACGCCTGTATGGTGTGTTGAGAGGCTGGATGGCGAGCATAAAACTAGTTTCATTATCTTCAATTATGTTCAATAATTGTTAAAATGACTAAAACATTTAATATTAAACTTTTAAAATTATTGAATAGTATAAACTTCTTGATATTTGCTAAAATGGTAAGCCCTAGAACCGATTACTGTATTGACGGACTAATACTACAGCTGGTGGACCACCAAATGCAAGCGAAAACATGTTCTGGTTGGCTCGTAAGAAACTCGTTAATCGAGGGATTGCTCGTTAACCGAAGTTAAGAATCTTATAGAAGGTAACTCGTTAACCGAAATCTCGTTAACCGAGGGACCACTGTATTTGTATTGCTTTGTGTGTGTGTGTATCTACACACACATACTGTATACAGTATACAATACAGGTAAAGGAAATTATTGTCGCTAGAATGAATGGCTCCCTGTCCCAGCCGTGAAAATGCCGGCAGCTTTAAAACTACCCGCAGACATTCTTGGGTACATCGAGGGTGTCATCCGCGAATAATAGAGGACCGCAAAATAAAAATCCGTGAATTATCCGGATGTACTATATAAGCCCATGTCTAACAGAAAATAATACCTATATAAAAGTGAACTACATACATTATGTTTATATAATTACTACACCCACAGAAATTAAACTATGAGCAAGTGTCTAGCATTTTCTCTTTAATGCTGAAGTAGTTGCTTCAAGTATACAGTATAAGGGATTCATTCGTCCTAACTTGGAGTACTGCTCTCATATATGGGGTGGCTCTTCTTCTGTCCAACTGTTAGATAAGGTGGAATCAAAGGCATTTCATCTTATTAACCCTTCTGCTTTAGTTGACAATCTTTCTTCCCTTTCTCTTAGCTGCAATGTTGCTTCACTCTCTCTCTTTTACAGGTACTTTAACAGGCAATGTTCGGTGGATTTGGTATCCTGTGTACCGCCGGTAAGGCCGTAGGCTCGTAACACACGTCTTGCCCGCGGTGCCCATCGTTTCTCTGTGGTTGTCGATCACACTAGAATAACCGGTTATAGTACATCCTTCTTTCTCACACAGCGAAACTGTGGAATGCTGCCTTCTTCTGTGTTTCCACACTCATACAATCTGCCTCACTTTAAAAAGCTAGTTTTCCGGCATCTTTGAGGTGTAGATTAATATAACCTTTTCCTTTTCTATTTTTAATTTCTTTCTACTCTTTATTTTTTTTGCCCCCTAGGCCCCGTTGTGGGTTGATGACCTGTGCTCCGGTGGGCTATTCCCATATTAAAAAAATAATAATAATTATGCTTCCAATATCTTCCCAGGCGGTAGTACCTCCGTGTTTGATGGCTGCCTACTACAGTAGGCTTTCACCAATAACGTCTAATAGGTGCCTGAAAAATGCAGTTATTAACGAAAACGTTATTTGTGTGACATTAAAATACATGTAAAGAGGGTTTATTGGTGCTGCCGCCCCAAGAATTTCACCCATTTTTTCCCCTTTGAAGCCCTGCCTAACACTTTTTGTTCGCTGAAATAAAAAGAATTGTTATTCAATCATCAAAATAAAGAGTTTGAGTAATATAACACTTAGCTTGGGGGAGTTTTTGAGGTGCTTGGTGTGATGATTGTTCCGTATGTGAGGGCCGCTAACACTTGCACCCTATTTTACCCTATGATCTATTACTCTGAAATAGTGAAACCTTTATGGTTAATTCTGAGGGTATTATTGCTTTTACACACCGTTCATTCCTACCACTAATCTAGTAACATATTCGAATAAGTCGTCTAATTATAAGATAATTTTCATCTAATACATTACCGGCAGAAATGTATAATAACGGAGATAGCTTATCCAAAATTTTCTCTATTTTCTTCCATTAACCTTCAGCCATTATCGTCTGCCTCTCCACCAACACTGCGTCTCTCTCGCGTCTCCTTCATAAATCATCACGCGCATGCGTTCCCGTACACGTCACGCGGCTAATCAAAAGCGTTTTTGATTTTGGAACCAATTAAAATGATTTTGGGTTTAATTCGCATTATATTTGGCCCAATCAAATTCGAGTTTTATTTTGGGTCTCTCATATTTTGAAATTCAGTTCCGACCATGGAAGTCTGCAGTGGATGTCACTTAAAGTATGTGGAGCTGATTGCGAGTTTTTGGAAAAAAACGCAGAAACTATAGCATTTTTCGATCGCATGGTGTTCTCCCAACCTCAGTAAAGTGTACTAAGAGCAAGATTAAATGTAAATATCTCAAAGAACAACACATGTGGCGTTGGGTAAGAATCCCAGAATCCAACGACGAACAAGAACCAGGCCAATAAGGTAAGAAATAGGTGATTCCATCATATGGTGAGAGTCAGTTAAGTTAGGTTAGGTTAGGTTTTCGTTTTTCTGGTGTTTTTGGTGTACTGTATTTTTTGGTCGCTTAGCCACTTTTTTTCGGAAAACGTCAAACGAAAAAAAAATCGCTAAGAAAAGGCTAATATCCGCCATAAATAAAGGTCATACTCGGTCAAAACACACACAAGTACACTAGAAACAACTATTATTTACTCTCTAAAAGTGAACGGTGACTAAGCAAATTTACCTTTCTGAAATTCTGAATTTTCATAAATGAGCAGTACGTGGTGGTTAATATTCGACCTAGTGTGAAGTTGTTATTCTGCATCACTACCAAATTAATCATATTTACTACCTGGACAGAGTTATTTACCTGGGCAAGACCTCCACTCCTGCGTGGCCGCTTGGCTTTATCATCCTTTCTTCCGGAGAACATTTCCTTTTGTCCAGAATATAAAGGCTAGGTATGTTGTCAGTCTCGTTTGTTTACTGACTGTCAGCTGTTCCTCCCTCTGACCAACAAAACACTACAGCCAAGCGCAGTCACACGCCTTGTACGCTCGAGTGGGATTATTGTCATTTCACTCTTCATAATTCTTGTGAGTTATCGGCTATCTACGGTCTTGTGAGTAAGTGCATTACTTTATAATAATTCATGAACATGTGGATCTAACAGTGAGTCAGTGAAATGGAATTAAAAATAATTCGTTCGGATGCAAGGTGGCTGTATCGTGACGTCATGTTTATATGTGATCAACCAGTGTTTAAACTTGACCCTAATTTGTTTTGTTGACAAGGACGAAAGCTCTGCTTATATGTCCACATCCTCACCTGATTGTTTGATTATCATATCATCTTCTTTTAAGTCTTATTTGGAACACAATATGTTTGAGAATGTCAAGTTTTACGGTCTACCTCAGAGACGTATTATCACAAATCGTGAAGGCCGTAATGACCTTTGTCGTTGACGGCTAGGAAATCCAGTGAAGTAAGCAAGCACTCCACAAATACATTCTTTAAGAAATTAATATACACGTAGAAATAATATTCAGTGGCGAAAAAGATATATGAAAATATAACCAAAGGTCAATACGGCTTTCGCGATTTATTTTTCTTCAAAATAGAGAATGGCGATAATGTATCCGATGCTCACACCTTGCTATACTGTATGTCATGGTTCGAGTAATCGAGTCTTGGCACGAGGCACACTTGGGAAGGACGTTATCCAGTGTGACATACCAAACATGGCAGGTTTCCTATAGGTACTCCGGTTTCATCCTATACTAACACTTGACATAACTTAGTAACAGAAAACAACCGCCCGAGCGGCTAGTAAGCTGATATGCGGTGAAATGATAAATTAAAAAGAAAAATTCTTACGTTTTCCATATAATGTTAGGTACTTTTACCTTTATACTCTTCGCCACTGATGGGCTCGTTAGCCGCTTGGGCGGTCGGTCACATTTCTCGTACTCACTGTTGGCAAGTACTGGGCATGCACTGGCTCCTGAATGTATCTGAACCTGCACCAGTGTAGGTCAAGTCTGGTTTTGAAAGAGCTCACACTTGGAGCTGTCGCAACACTCCAACAGTGTGTTCCAAGCGTTCACAAGTCTCACTCCGAAAAAGTTTGCCCTAACAGTTTTCTATACTTGTGGCTTCTTCAACCTCGAGCTGTGACCCTTTGTCGGGCGGGCGTCCGCCAGCTCCAGGTATGGACACTCGATTGAGTAGTGCCCTTTGAGATGTTTATACACTCCAATTAGGTCACTCCTTGCCCGTCTGTAGTTTAAGCTAGACAGTTGCAGGCGCTCTAATCTCTGGATAACTGAGGTGCCGGGGTGCAGGCACCAGTCTGGTGGCATATCTCGGAGACCAGACTAGGTGACAGTACTTCAGAAAGGGAAGCACCTCACTCTTGAAGATCGTTAATAGTGACGGAACATCTGCTAAAAGGACCTGGGTGTGTATGTTGACAATGAACTGAAGTTCTCGGGCCATTGTGGGAAGGTAAATTAAGAAAGTAAACTAGGTCTTATAAGAAGGTCGTTGAGATATCGACCGTCCCTTGTAATGATCTTCAAGAATCAGGTGCTTTCCCGCCTGGAGTACTGTCACCCCGTCTGGTCCCTGAGATATGCTAGAGACTGTCAGTTGATTGAAAATGTTAAAAAAAAAAGGGCCACTAGACTGGTACCTGCACTCCAACACCTCAGTTATCCAGAGATTAGAGCGCCTGTAACTGCCTAGCTTATACTACAGATGGGCAAGAGGTGACCTAATTGAGGTTTATAAACTTCTCAAAGGGCACCACTCAATTGAGTGTCCATACCTGGAGCTGGCAAATGCCCGCCCCACAAGGGGTCACACCTCAAGGTTGAAGAAGCCACAAGTCCAGAAAACTGTGTGGGCAAACTTTTCGGAGTGACGGCACCGAGTGTCGAGTTCTTTCAAGACCAGACTTGACCAACACTGGAATAGGTTCAGGTACATTCAGGGATCAATACATACCCAATACTTGCCAACAGTAAGTAACAGAGACATGACCGACCGCCCTAGAGGCTAACGAGCTGATCATTGGCGAAAAGGATGGGAAAAAAAAAAAAAAAATTATATATATATATATATATATATATATATATATATATATATATATATATATATATATATATATATATATATATATATATATATATATATATATATATATATAAGAACGACTTTCTTATAATACCTACTAGTGTAGATGCTTGATTCACTTTTTTTCTCACAGTGCCAAGAGAGCTTCAGTTCATTGTCAACAAACACACCCTGGTACTTTTCACATTCATATTATATATTAGTGGTCAATCATAGTAACAAGATTCGTCCATATTAGCTCATTCGGTCTCTATTAAGACAGTTTCGTTGTCCCGTTGGGACATGTGATGCGCCTCCTTACCGTTGGTAATTATTCACCAAGAAAGAGGTGAACAAAAATACAAAAGTTGCGTTATAATGTAGCTGTCAGAAAAGTGTTACTAAATTCAGAGTCCCTTATAATTTTATTTTGCGAAGTATGGATGAATAATTCAAGATCCCAATGACTGGAAATTAGCATTTGTAAATCCTGTTTTCAAAAAAGGACGACCTCACTACCCAAATAATTACAGCCCAGTGGATTTAAGCTACATAGCTTGTATTTCTTTTTATGGGGATTAGCCCAACCGGGCACAGGTAATGACCCACATCAGGGCCTGGGGGGCGAAAATATAATAATAAATAATAATAATAATAATATCTATTATTATCATTATTATTATTATTATTATTATTATTACAACAATTAATAAAATTGATAGCAAATTAATAAAAATAAAAATAATAACCATAAATAAATACAAAATCGAAAAAATAAATCAAGAGTGAGAAATTGTATACATTATATATGTTGTGTTGTTCAAGTAAGAGAAACAATTGAGGCCCTGCAATTGTGTGTAAATGAAGCAGAAAGTCAGATCAGCAACCTGGGACTTAGTCACAGCAGGGTCTACCATTAAACAACACATTATGCTTCCAATATCTTCCCAGGCAGTAGTGAGAATCAAAGCTAAATATTTCAGATTTTTCTTCGTTGGTTATGATGAAACTCGTGTTAAAAGTATTGTCCCTGTGTCACAGGTCACACCTTCCTGTATCACAAGCACATCTTCTTGCATCACGTGTAACACCTTCCTGTATCATGTGTCACCTTCCTTTATCACATCTTCCCTGTATAACGTGTCATATCTTGTATCACGAGTCACACCTTCATGTATCACGTGTCATCTTCTTGTTTCACGTGTCACACCTTCCTGTATCACGTGTTATCTATTGTATCGCGAGTGTTATCTCTTCATGTCCGACGTCTGTTTTGGCTGTTCTCTCTCTCTCTCTCTCTGAAACAGGGGCACGGTTTACTGATCACATGACTGATGCATCAGGAATCGTTGACTTGGACGAGGGGGGAGGGACTGATGAAGAAAAAGAGGGAGTGGAAGCTAGTAATGAAAATGAAAAAGTGGGGAATGAAAGAAGGGGAAGGAATTGGGACTGTTACAGAGGAAAAAGAGTGGGGGCTGGTGGAGAGGGGGAAGAACTGGAGGATAGGTGGGTGGGCATGTTTTACGAAGGAGGGTAGTGAAGACGAGGGTGTAGTCAGGGTCATCAAGAGCTTCAACTCTTCCTCCAGCCGCCACTCCCCTGTCACCCTCAGCCTTTCTCTTCCTCCCTCGCAGTCACACACACACACACACACACACAGTGCCGGATTTAGACCTGTGGAGGCCCATGGGCAGCCTCTTTGTGAAGGCCCCCCTCATTATAACTACCCAAGAGGGTGGGGTGGCGAGTGAAGCGAGCCTAAACATCTGGGAGTTCCGGGGAGCGCTGTAAGCCCCCGGGAAAATTTTGAAATTTGAACACTTCTTTGGAGAATTTTGAAGCCATATGCAGTTATATTGAGGAAATTAGAACATTGAGAAATTTTTAATTAACTGTATATTTATTGATAGTGTACAAATTCCCAACACACACACACACAAAAGTGAGACATGACTGGAGTCATTCATGTGGTTTAAAGTCGACCAGCCCTGATATAGCTACTACCGCACATGTCAAAAATTTTCAAGAGACTTAACAGAAAAGAATATATTATTATTGCTGAACATAGTTTTATGTGATGGAATAGATAAACATGAATTTTAAAGAATGGAAATAAAAATAATCCAAATGAATAAACAAATAAATCAAATATTGTAATATGTGGAGGCCCCTGGGCAGCTGCCCACTTTGCCCTCCTGAATCTGGCCCTGCCACGCACACACACACACGTAACAGCAACATTCAACACATTCCCACCGACATATAAGCATATCGATTCATGAACTTGCTAGAAGTCTCTCTGAATGTCAGTCGGTCTTATTTTTTGCTGTCTTACGAGCACCTGTACACACACACACACGAACACCATAAAGGTTAGTACTTCACGTTGTACACAAAGTAAATATATATCACCTGTACCAGTATTAAAATTTGCTCAGAATAAGTATAATTACAACTCAATTAACGCTGCTACACTTACCACAAACACTAATCTTTTAAGAGGAAAATCATTTCTTTCGGCAATATAATGTTTGGGAAGATCATTAAATGAAAGGGATCAATTGACTCGTATCTCCATCCGTATGTCGTCTGCAGGGTAGGTGGTGACGTCATTGCAATTGGCGGTCCTGTTTCTCGAGAAATAACTTATCCCAGCTATTATAACAGGACTTTAAACTTTTATTACAAATTATACATACCGTATCATATACTGCCAGATCTGGGGTCACTAAATCTAAGGGGATAACTTAACTCTAATCTTAATTTCTAAGGGTCGCTGCCACCAGACCCCCTCTGGACAGCATGTAGCTCGTTAGGTAGCGGGCAGAGTGAACTAGGCATTGGGTTAGGTTTTCCATTGATCAGATCGATAAGGGTAAAGAAGGGTGAAACCATAACATGTCTTCATTGATTTATTTCTTATAAAACACACTGGTAAAAAAAACATACATGAACTGGCCTTCCTCAGAAGAACAACGGAATTTTGGTTACCCAGCTGGGCCCCAGACTCCTACATTACTGGCGGGTCATCCACCCACTTATTGCACAACAATCGGTGAACGCCGTATCTCGGTCGTTCCTTCTTACAATATCCCTTAACACATCAGACTGTTCCACTGGTGTGGCTTGTAGCACCGTCGGTTATCATACCTAGTAGCACCATCGCAACACACCTGTTACACTCCATACCTGCAAGTATGTGACTCCTTGTGACTTTTAGGTCTACACCACGGGCCCCTCGTTCGCACACCGCCCTCGGTGGGTAAGGACGAGGGCTTGACCTAGAGACATACCAGCACTATTTCTACGCCTGGTATTATAGGTCGCTCCAAGTGACGACCGCAGTTTCTCACGCTCTCCTTAGTTGTGACTATTCATGTGGAGTGGTGCGCTGGGAATCCACCGGTTCATAGTGGACTGGTATAGTGGGGAGTAATTCCCCACCTGGTGTGGCGCTCCAGGAGACAATGGCGGCTGGGCGGCAAGATACCCCAACCACGTGGCACCTGTGTTGACGGCAGAACGGGAAAGACTAAGGAATAATGCCTGACGGGCGGTTATCCCATCCCTTAACACATCCCTATCACACTTATATATCCGGCAAAGCTTTAAACTGTAGTCACTGTTATTTATCAACCTTAATTGTAGGGCGGGATATAGCCCGCTAGGACACTGACCTGTGTTGACGGCAGAACGGGAAAGACTAAGGCCGGCTTCCCGCCGCTTCTCGTCACATAGGCCTACAGTTTCCAATCCTCAATTTACATTTTTGTTTCTTATGGTTCTCCCCTGAACACTTTACGGTATATTGTCCCTCATTTCTTATAAACACATATATTAATCCTAACTTATACACTAAGGTCAGGTCTTGGTTTGCTAGTGCTTGGTTAAATGCCTGGGATTTTAATATCAACGGGCATCTGAGGCGGGTACATGACGCGCCTTGAAACAAAAGCCGAATGATCATGGCGGGGGTGTATCAACTTCACTTAAAAACTGTAATGAGGGGTCCTCCTCTCACACAGCGCACGATTTGAACACAGACCTCAGATTCTCTGATCACTGTACCTGTCGTGGGTATATGTCACGTGAGGCTACGAGGTGTATTAAATTCATACCGACGCATACACGATATTTCCTTTCCAGTATAGTTTCTAGATCACTGTCAACACCTCACATAGTTCTGATACATTTATCCCTTTTTCCCGATCATTGTTCTCATGTATTTTCATATGATATCTGTTGGGGTTAGGTTCGCTACACGCTCACAGACGTAAATAGTAGGACCTTCAAACCCTGCTCCACACTTAGTCTTACAGTACCCTAGTCCGGCTCAACTGGACTTAACATTCATCTTATGCCTACCCTGAGTGATCCTTAATGCTATGAATACATACACTTGATATGATATAACTATACCTGGGTACAATACCACACATGGTCTAGGAACCTTGAGTAGGTGAGTTGTCCTTTCTCAATGTTTCCCGTTTTCTGGGGTTCTACAAGCGCTGTGCATTTGAATGTTATGTAGCGTAATATGAATTAGATGGGATTTTTAGGGATGACAATGATGTGCGCAGTACAATCAATCTACGAACGTGGCAGAGTGTATTTCTTGTGTTTACCCAGAACCGTCAACTCGTCCATTGTCGTCGAAACTGTTTGGAATAAACATTTCTTATGCCATTGTGGATTTATTCTTAAACAGTTAACATATAATAGACAGGGTGTCCATAAATGATTATCCTGATTAAAGCATGCTGACTTTTAAATAAACACCCGCAATCAAAAACAGTTTTAAGCTTAAGTAGGTAAACCTACAAAGTTTTGATACATAGTTAATGAACTGTAAAAAGAAAACGGATGTAAGATTCGTCATTAAAACATAAGAGCATACTGTTTTTAGGGTAATCATTTATACTGGGGTGGGGATGACTTATGTCACTTCATCTCTTTGAGATGTATTAATGTGTTTTGTATCTCAATAAACGTATCAATCATTTATAGGCACTCTGTATATTGCCTCCGCACACACTGATCTTGTAAACTTACACTGACTGCCTTTATTTAATTCGCTTATTTAATCTTACTGCCATAGACAACTTGTATACCAAACGCCTTAACCCTTAATTCAATCGACATAGTATTTTTACTCAATCATATTTTAATTTAACTGCTTAGTCAGAATTTTGCATTGTACGCACAAAGGTTTCACAGTAAATGAAGTACTGCATTGTAATTATTTTCAGTCATTTACTATCACTTAATAATTTACGAGTAAAAACGAGGGAATATACTGTACAGTATACCAAAACTATACTTAACGTTCAGACGTTTCTATATTTTCACTCTACATATTATTAATTTGATTTATCTATGGCCCACTTAAGTCGGCTATTGTGGTTTTTATTTCGTCTTCTTACGTACCAACAAATAGAATGCATCGCCTAATGATTTTTTTAGAGCGCATATTATCAGTGCTAAAGTTTGTGAACTCCCAGCAGTTGAAGCACCTAAAACAAAAACAAACGCAGGCAAGTAGTCAGTGGATGTATAAACGTGGTAAATTGGTATACATCTTCCAATCAGTCTAACATCAATTGTAGGCAAATTACTGGAAGCAATCATTTCAAAGTATTTTCGAAATCACCTGGAGAAGCATATTCGAGTTAATGATGAAATATTTGGTAACTTGTTCTACTCGTCCACTACTCTATTTCCAAATCAATGTTTACCTATTTCGCGCCTAAATCTAAATTTGTCTAATTTAAAACTATTTAAGAGTTCGCTCCTGGTTGGATAGTTTGAGTACCTTTGTAATGTCCCCTTAGTTTAGCCCTGACTTCCATTTATACACCTCTATCATATCGCCCCTCACTCTACGTCTCTCGAGAGAGTGCAAATTAAGATGCTTATAATAATAATAATAATAATAATAATAATAATAATAATTAACGGTTTATTGAAAGAGCTTGGCAGCCAGAAGGCTGAAAATATACAGTTACATATTTGGGGAATGGGTTTCGAATTACAAATAATATACAAGTAACATAAGTGATACAAGTAAGATAGATAATAACTAGATGGGGAAAAGCTCAAACTACAGTTCATTTCAACATAGTGACAGTGCAAGGAGTAGTGTTTACTGGGAGTGAATACACTGGTTTATTACAAGTTATTGATAATTATTACAATGGTTGGGACTGGGCTGTTCTTATAGCGATCAGTTCGTGCACGTATGGGCTGGATGCGGTTGTGGTGTCGAACAGCAATTCTCGGGCTAGGGATCTCAGGTGGTAGTAGGAGCCGGTGTCGAGGATGGTGTAGAAGCTTCTTACCAAATTTGCAGATGAGGTCGTGGTGCTTTAACCTGTCTCTGTGCTCAAGGTTCCTATTGCAGGTACACAGTTTAAGGATCCATAGGTTCACACAGTAATTATTCATTCTTCGAGTACTATGGACACATCACATATAGAACTATAAAAAAAGTATTGATTAATTTATAAAACTCAGACCAGAGCCACATGTGTGTGTTTGTGGCAGGGAAGAGCAGGTGTCATACAGGTGTTTAGATGGGCCGGTGTTAGGGTGGAGAGTACAGGTGCAGTCACCTCAACACCCATTCACCTTTCACACTCTGCCACGTAATCAACAATCTCTCACCAAACATCCACTTTAAACCCACTACCGTGATATACAGAAGTTTTGTTGTATAAAGCACGAAACACGACAATTAAATCAATATTTGTATCTCGGAAGTGATTGTTCAACATTTACCTCGGGTGTTTTGAACACCTTGAAGCAGCGAGACTGGAGTTCCATTGAAACATGTAAGTACTCCGAAAACAAATTAAAAGTGTGATCTAAGAAAGGCGTAATTTTTTAACAGTTTAGAACTAATTTAGGATATATGTTTTTATTAAAGATATCGTTACCCTAGTTGTTAAATATGACACGGTTAGCAAATGGTTGTGGATATTCCGCACAAACGTGCCAAATTTCCCCACATGCTACCCACTGCCTTAGTTGTCTTATTTTTTTTTATAGGAATACACTATTTTAGAAAATGCAAAGTGTAACATGTACTGTAAGTTGGGCAATTAGGACGAGTTAGGGGTAGTGTACCAAAAAGATGACGTGAGATTATAGGCAATAGTGGTTCGCATCTTTGATTTTACTCCATTCTCTCTTGGGGAACCTTAAACATTCTGGTAGACCCCTTCATTTTTCCACAATAATCTGTGATAATAATGAAGACAAATTAAATTATTCACATCGGGAGTATATGAAAATATACTTTCGTTTTTAATCATTGACAACTTTTACTTTTATCCTCTTCACTACTGATCGGCTAGTTAGCCGCTTGGGCGATCGGTCACGTCTCTGTTACGCACTGTTGGCAAGTATCTTCTTTTATCCTTTTGGGAGTGAGAATTGTGAACTCTTGGAACAATCTGCCAGAGAGTGTTGTGATAGTGTAGGGTTCGTGATATTATGTGTCTAGCACTCAGGATGGATGGATAGAAACTCTAGGTGGTGGCTTTTATATAAAATATATTATATGAAAGACAGTCTGGTGCTGGAGATGCCGTGCGGTGAGAAGCTTGTGGTGAGAGACGTTCAGTGAGTAGCGAGTAGCGTGCTTGAGGAGGTATCTGTGCAGGAGCTTCATTAGAGGAGAATGAATCTCAGTGGAGAGAATTCGAGCGTATATACACAGCAGCCAGAAGTAAACCCGTGGGAACTCGCTGGTTTCTTGACTCCCTTATAGGCTAGACGTAGCAGGTGGCGATCCCCCGTGTTGCTAGGATATGGTAGCAGCTGGTGACGCCCCACCCCCCCCTGGGCCGCTCGTTTGGTTGCTAGGATACTGTCGCATTGGAATGCGGATGTAGTTTGTAGGGGAGAGATCCACTACAATACTCCCCCTCCCCTGGGGCGCTGCAGGAGACTTGTTGTCGGCAGGGTTGTATCTCACATGTGAGACATAACGGGCAGGGGTGTGGACGACTCGGCCGCTACGGGTGACGACTCCGTCTGGAGGCACAAGATCTGTGAGAGAAGCAGAGGGAGAAAGAGGGTTGTGGATAGGAGAAGATTGTACTGGCGAGGAATGTGGTGCTTCTCTCGCTGCAGGTGCAGGGGTGCCGGGTGGAGTATCTGGGTCATTAAGGCCAGCTGCGGGGTCGTCAGGAGCAGTAGGTACCTGAGGATAAAAAGAGGGTATGCAGAAATGTTGAAGGCGAGGTGGTGCTCTACGTGGCAATGGTGGGTAGACTGGCGGAGAAGGTGCGGGATGAATGTGTTCAGGGCGGTGGGAAGGCTGGCGTGGGGCAGTAGCCTTGAATGCAGAAACCGCTTTACGCGTTTCTCACTTTCCGCGGTACCCTGTGGGTGGTTACATTAACCGCGTAAAGTGAGGGTTGACTGTAGACTGTACATGCTAGTACCATCAACATCGAAGTAAATCCATTTTGGAATGTGTTTTTTTTTGTTGCTTTGTGTGTTTGCCCTTGCAGTATGGCCCCCAAATGCAGAGGTGATGCTAGTGGTGGTAGCACACCCAAGAAAAGTAGAAAAGTGATGACATTAGCCGATAAAATAAAGATTTATATTGGTTATGTGATGGAGCGCGTGTATCAACGTTTACCCATGAGAACTCCAACCATTAACATCATCTGCCGATCTGGAGTCTGAAGCCAATGATCCTGATGATCCAGCGGATTAAGAATAAAAATCATTTCAGTTTCGTCATTATCGAAGTGTTCATCAATCACTGTTATCAAAAGGCTTCACTTCATGTATGATATCATCATCATAATTACACTACAATCATCTAACCATGGATCAGTGAGTACAATAATATTATTTTATAATACGTACTTATCATTAATATTTAAAAAAAAATTATGTTATGTTAGTTCTATTTTTATCATATTTTTGCATTATGTAAATGTTAAAAAATTATGCATTTCACATGATAATGAATCCATAAGCAGTCAAGATCCCGCCACCCCATTTTTCCCATAAGTACTTAAGTTTGCCCAACGCGATTTTGCCCGATGCGCAGTTTTCAAGGAACCTAACCTCCCGTTGGGCAAGGGTTTACTATACCTGTACTTGCCTGCACAAGCTCATGCTTTAAATAGCTAGGGTACCAGACTATGGATGCTCTTCCTTCAATAATTATTTTTATTTAAAATGAAAACCCGGTAACCAAGCCAAATATGATAATACTGTACATACCTAACCACCATAGGCTATTTTTGGGGTTAGGTTAAGTGTGGATAATTTACCTTCAGAACTTATTTAGTCCCAGGGACTATGGCAATAAGTGAATGATATACCAGAGAACAGTACAGTATTGTTAGCACAGTACTCAAAAGCTGAAATCTAGATTAAAACCTGGTATGCCAGGAATGAATGAAACAATTTCCAAAAGGGGGTTGGGGCTGGTGCCATTTCTGGCATAGCACATCATACATTACATTGGTCCTGTAGGATATTAACTTGTACTACTATGATTCTCACTACCATTTGTCTCTTTCAGAACTTGTATGACCAGGGTTTTGTGGAACTTGTGATTATGCGCCTACGGCGAGTATGGGGACGGCACAAGGAGAAGATACTTGTAGCAGGCCTCTTGGCTCTTGTTTTTGTTGTCATGGCTCCTCCAAAACCTATACGTGACATGGTAATGAGAGAGGTGAGGACTGACTGGCATTGCTTTTAATTTTCCTTTTTTCCCTTCTGCCACCAATCAGCTCATTAGCAACTTGGGTGGTTCAGTCACATCTCTGTTACACACTGTTGGCAAGTATTGGGCATGTACAGTACGGTCTCCAGAATGTATATGTACCTGTGCCAATGATAGTCAAGTGTGGTCTTGAATGAGCTTACACTCAGTGACCTCACAACGTCAATGAAAGGTAAGTTGAGCCCTGAGCTGGCATTCCGAAAGATCTCGTCAAGAAAACCAATTATACTACTGCAGTATGTAATATGTTGTAGTAATAGTCCAGATTACTGTAGTTGCATCCCATATCTACTTATCTTTTGTTTTAAATTCCACCATAAAACATAAATGGTTTCTTTCCTCATGACAACGATGAGATGTGTCCGAACCATACATTTTACGTGATATAAATTTTGTGATTTCTTTCAGGTTCAGGTAACAGATGTGGCTCCTCCAACAGCTGTCAAATACTCTGTACTACAGTATATTATTTTCATATCACAGTGAAGGCATGTAAAAGATTGAGGTCAAATAAGAAGTCTTTAATTTTTATCTCGTCTGACAAAATGTCAAACAGTTGGAACAGATTGATAGAACAGTCAGAATGCAGCATGATTCCTGAAGTGTGGCTTTTCTCAACTGAATACAAATAATGATTTAACAAAAAAAGTGCAGTACCATCATAGCCTAACTTAATCTGAAACATTATTTTTTCATATCTATAAAAAAAAACAGTCTACTGTATGAAAGGAATCATTTAGTCAGGCCAGAGGTAGTCACAATATAATATATCATGTATATATTAAAGCAACCTAACCAACCAAACCTACAAAACTTAACCTAAAATACTGTAAACTGATAGAGTTGTCTTTTATGATCATCTTAAGAGAAAAAAAATTTCTGTGAAAGGAACTGTACAGCCTTCAGAGAAGTGAAAAGAGAGTCATGGCCACCTTGAAAGTCAGAGGAAGTGCCAGTAAAGTTGTGCTCACAAGAAATAATTATACAAATTTTATTACAGTTCAGTAATATCTGCATTAGCCGGAATCCCTCAAAACCAGAATTGAAATTTTCTCAGAAAATTGTTCCCCAAAGCCGGAATTTTTCGGAAAATTCCGGCTTTGGGAACGATTTTCCGAGGTGTGCATTTTCTAGAAATTCCGAGAAAATTTTTCCGTTACCCAGAAAGTTCCAGAGATGAGGGATATTTTTCCGGGTTCGAGAGATGATGTAATGGGCAATTTCTGAAACTTTCGAGAACATTTTTCCCTTACTTAGAAAATTCCGGGGATGAGGTGATTTTTTCCGGTTTTGAGAGTCATCTCGTAACCTGGAACTCTCTCATTCCCGGAAGTGCTCTGCACCAATTGTTCCGGCTAACGGGGATATTACTGTACTATGCAAAATGTATTACTTGTACATTTTTCATCAATTTCATGAGGTTAGAAAACATGTTCTATGACGAATTGTCCTCCAGTAGTTACGTGTAGTTAAGACACACAACTCATGAGGACTATAACCAAAGTTGTATAATCCTATACTGTATAGTAGCCATGAGTTGATTTCAAAAATTGAAATGGGTATTAGATACCTCTCCGATCTTACCAAGTTTCAGTACAGTACGTATTCACATACCTCAAAACTCAAATACTGTATACAGTGGTCCCTCGGTTAACGAACACAATTCGTTCCAGAAGGTCATTCGTTAACCGAAACCATTGTTTCAATGGGATTTTGGGTAATTGGTTCCAGCTCACCAAAAATTACATGCCAACTAAAAATAAATGCAGTAAAGTACACTTACTTTGAGGTGTGCATATGTAGAAGGCTCCTGGTTGATGATGATGATGATGAGAATTAGAAGTGGGGGTGGAGGTGAAGGAAGAAGAGAAAGCAGTGGGATGGAAGAGAAGTCACCCCATGGTGCCATATCACCCATAAAATTTTAAGTTCACTTGGTGTAATTCAAGATTATTTTCCTTAAATCAACACTGCACTGCACTATATACAGTTAGACCCCGACTTACAACGGGGTTAGGGACCCAAATCCAGGTCGTAAGTCTGAATGGTCATAAGTCCGACATAGAAAAAAAAAAATTGATAAAAAATCTACAATGAAATACAGTACAGTAAAAGTAATACATAATGAGGAATGGATACAGTACAGTGAAAGTAATAAATAATGAGGAATGGATACAGTGTGACCTTTAATGTAGTCAGCTGAATGCACATGGGGCCCCCATAATTTTCTAATTATACATGGAGACTACATTAACTGGAAACGTTTCGGTATAGAAAATGCGTGTGTCATTTGGAGAAAAAAAATGGTCACAACTGCGACGGTCGTAAGTCGAAGCAGCCGTAAGTCGGGGTCTAGCTGTATTGTCATATGTAAAATAAATTTCAGAATGACCAATAATTGTACTGTAAAAACGTAAAAATAGTTTATGTTCAAGAGAGTCTCAAGCAAGATGCTTCCTCCACTGAGCAGAGACACAAACTGCGCCATTCTGGGTGAGTCAAGTGGCTGTTTGGCATGCTAAAAACTAGTTCCCTGTACTTCAATTATGTTAAATAATTGTTAAAATTACTAAAAATTTTAATGTAAGACTTGGAAAATTATTGAATAGTACAACCTTCTTGATATTTACTCAAATGGTAACGAATATAAGCCCTAAAACCAATTAATGTGTTGGTGGACTAATATTACAGCTGGTGAGCAGGCGAAAGCAGGTGAAAACATGTTGGGAAAAATTCGTAAGGAATTCGTTAACCGAATTGAATATTCGTATGGAAGGTAATTCGTTAACCGAGGCGTTTATTAACCGAGGGATCACTGTACTGTATCTTGATACTTCTATAAGATGATAAATGATCAACGAGGAAGGTGTGTGGTTAAGCATCATTAAAAACTGTCGTGTACAGTAGCATCTTAAACCATATAGATAGGAAATGCAGTAAAGAGATATGAAGATGACATCAGTGGATAATAAGGTGAAATAAAGCTGAATATGGTGTGATGAAGAGTTAAAAATATTGTCACTGAAGTTAAATTTTATGGGAAATTAAAAGACTAGAGTGATGAGTACAGTAGTACAATGAAAACATCTTCTAATACAGTATGACGTAGTGAAAAACAATGGCAGATCCAGTATATTACAAAAAGCTGTAAATAAAAGACTCACATATTGAATGTATATTCTCTTAACAATTACTACCTTAAATGTCTGAATTGTGGTTTGTATATATTT
This sequence comes from Homarus americanus, assembly GCF_018991925.1. Classification (NCBI taxonomy): domain Eukaryota; kingdom Metazoa; phylum Arthropoda; class Malacostraca; order Decapoda; family Nephropidae; genus Homarus; species Homarus americanus. Next base: position 8,841,816 of record NW_024731852.1, read on the forward strand.
TTTATGTTGGGTTCAGAAACTGAGAACCACTGCTGCCCCACTAGCTCCTCATACAAAAGTCCTACATCTACCACTGATGTAGGAGTTTTTGAAATTTTAAGATGTTACTAATAATGTTTAAGTAAAATCGTCATAAATGTTCACAATTGGTTTTGCACGTTCAGATATTTAGACAATGCAGGTACAGTATACAGTTCGGCATGTGTTGAGACAATGCAGGTACAGCTGAAGACTCTTCCACTTTAAACACCCAGCCAGATGACCAGAGAGGTAAAATCTGCTGATGATCTGGTAACAGTGTGTGTGTGTGCAGGGGTAGGAGGAGGAAAGATGGGGGAGTACTTGAGTTACGTGTTGCATAATATAAATCAAATATTATTTTGGACACAAAACAGTGATGGTAGTAGAAGAGGTGATTATGGTAAAAGAATATGCATTTACAGTTGTCTCTAATCTAAGCCTCCAAAGCCAGTGAAACACGTAACCTTTAACTCCCCACACTACTGCTACCCTTCCTCAAGTAAGGACAGTATGGGAAAACAGGTGCCAGTCAATGATTGATGTCAACCAATTTCTTAGTTATACAGGTAATTATTTTCCAAATCCGACATATAACTTTAAGCTGATACACATTTTAGGTGATTCAACTGCTCTTATATGCACATAATATTGCATGAAAACATTAAGAGCGTATAATAAAAACATATGCTGTTGTAAGTAACATTTTGACCTAGCCTCGCACCAATGAAGCCAAAATGACCTCTTTACCCGTATCATTTTAAATTGGCGAGTCTAGTGGTATGGTGTTATGAAAGATACTGACAAGTCGTTGCCAATCATGTGTATGTGCGTAATGCTATCCTTTGTAATGTTGGGAAGTTACCTTGTGGCACTGGGCAATCTGTAGCACACACACACACTCCTTATCCTTTATTTTCACAAGCAATGAAATGAATAATGACATATGACGTAAAAAAACAAGTGTTTAAAGATATAAATGCATCCGCCCCTGAATGGAATACAATACAAAATAGTGAAAACAATGTTATTTTGCTTGATCACGTAACAAGTGTCAACAGCCAATCAAAACTCATGTGAGGTATTGTCACGACCCTAGAAATCATAGAATTCAATATAAAGCTCTTAGACTTCAAGATGAACCGTCGTGACACCCAGTTAGCTTTAAGAAGTAACATTGTGGGCCTACGAGAAGCTGGACTCTCTATCCGAGCCATATCCAGTGAGCTTGGAATATCAGCCGCTACTGAAATCAAGTGGATTAGAAGACGGGAGGAGAGTGGCAACTTGAACGACCTTGGCAAGTACTGATCAGGCTGACATGTTATTGGTGATTATACAGGCAATCAATTATATTTACTTATTATAAAAAGTTATTGGCTTTTTAATCTGCATTTTCTTTTTGATTGAGAGAGACATCCCTGGGTAACGAGTGACTATGCCTGAAGACGATGCAAGGATCTTGAGAGCAGCTGAGGACAACCCTTTCACTAAAGCTGTTGCAATGTGCGAAGGTCTGCAGCTGGACGTGAGCGCTAGAACTGTCCGGGGGCAGCTTCACAAGGCGGGTATCCACCACAGGATTCCCCCCAAGAAAGAACGACTGGCAGAGGAACACCATGCTGCCAGACTCGCCTTCGCTCGTTGACATGCTGACCAGTTGCTGTCAGCATGTCAACGAGTTGCTGGGAGTTGTTCTCCCAGACGAAAAGACCTTTGCATCGACAAATCATGGCAGAATACACAATTGGAGGCGCAACAACACTAGATAACAATGATACATCATTTTGTCCAGAGCACCAATTAACAAATGCATTAACACAAATGTTTGACCTTTTATGAATTCTTACACTTATTGAAACATTTCAGGAACTGCTGCATATAAATTATATGCAATGGTTGTAAATCAAGTAATCCTGCTTTTTAGACCTGCTAAAACTACTAATACAATCCTTTAATACATGAGTAAATAAATAATACAGTGCTACCTCTGCTCTCTCGGTAGGTACACGTCGATAATGACTGTGCGTATTTATTTATCCAGCTGTATTCTAAATAAAATTAAAAATTGGAACCCATTAAGTTGCTTGTTATATATTAAGCCAAAGTAATTTGAAGATAATTAAAGTAAAGGTTTCCAGCAATATTGATCGTTACACAGATTATAATGCATCATGATATTAACAGCTGAATTTTTTTTAACAAGTATGACCGTGAGCTATGAGGAGGCGTAGAGGACGCAGCACCTGTAATGTGTGGGGCTATATGTCTGGGGGACTTGGTTCAAATCGACAGGGGATTTACAGCGCAGAAGTATCTGGACATTTTGGAGAATTTTTTCTTGCCCTCTCTACAGGAAAGAAAATTCCCCTTCCCCCTGGATCAATTGTTTTCCTTCATGACCAGTGCCTCATATACATGGCTAGAGTTGTACAGCAATTGTTTGCTGACCTTGAGAATTTGCAGCTGCTGGATTGGCCTAGTCGGGGGGCTGACATGAACCCTTTGGAAAATTTATGGGCGAATATTGTGAACACATGGGAGCCTGCGAGGGAAAGAACGTCTGCAGAGTTGTTTGCCCACACCAAGGCAGAATGGGAGGTATTTAGGGCCAAGCATAAGATCCTCCGCAACCTTTTTAAATCAATACCTGAAAGACTTAATGCAGTTATCAACAAAGAAGGTGGGTGGACAGGATACTAAAGTGAAGAATTTACGTCAGTGAAAACAAGTCTTTTCCAGAAGTCCAGTGCCTAATGCCGACAAACCAAGACAAATCTGATGGCACGGTGATCATGTGTCGATGATTTCTGATGCCCAAGTCCAACCCCATATCGTCACTTATTAGGACAGCCTTTGTGAAAGCAAAAATCTAGCCACCTCTCATGAGCTTTGCTTTCACTAGGTCGTTTCATACTTTTGAGTGAAAATTTTTATAAAATTTTGTATACTTAATTGTTTCATTAATAATTGGTGACTATTTTATTTTCGTTATGACAAGTTGTAATAATACAACTTCCCATACTTTTTTTATTGCAATATTCATATCCTCTAAAAGTAAGTTTATTTTAAGAATGGATATTATAACTAAATATTTGGTCAACATCAACCATTGACTGGCACCTGTTCACCCATACTATTCTTACTAAGAATTGGTGCAGGAAGGTTAAGATCATGTGTTTCTCTGGCCTCGAACTTTACATTAAAAATATCCATTTACAGTGCAAAAAATCAAACATTGTACTGTAATACTACTGGAAAAAACATATTCCTAAATTTAATAATCCCTTGTACTGTATTTCCATTACTTTGTAATGTGCAAAATAAAATATGATTATATTATGCAATACAGAACTCAAGAACTCCCCCCATCTTTCCCCCTCCCCCTCCCACCCCTGCACATACACTTACACTGTTACCAGATCTTCAGCTGATTCTACCTCTCTGGTCATCTGGCTGGGTGTTCAACTTGGAAAAGTCTGTGACTGTACATACAGACAGTGTAACTTTTTACTGCTGTGATGCTGTGTATACTGTTAACTCATGTAAAATGTGAATCACTACAAGATTATCCAGAGTCAATAATTACAAATTCTATATTCTTCTAACATGATTCTTACCTTTTCTTACTTTGGATTACAGGAGGAAGGTGTGGTGATAGTAGATGGAGTGAGGAAGAAGGACTACAATGACTATATGTACCTTAAGAAAGAAGTATTGCAGACTGGCCTAGGTAAACATTTGACTTTGTTTGTTAGCTGTCTTCTAATGCTTATTTATGCTCATGAAAAATGTTGGTGTTTGTTTGTAATACCCTACTGTTCTTTTGTCTTAAAAATCAATACAGTACAGGCTGTATGTAAGAATGTTTGTTAAAAGTATAGGTACTGCATCCTTTTATATACCATCAACTGCACCCTGGGAACCATTTTTTTTTAAAACAGAAGGGAAGGGAAATGTGAGCTTGTGTGTTTTACTGACGAGGTCTTTCACCTTCTCGGCAATTTACCACAAAGCAATCGCCTTATCTTTAATAATACAGTGCTGTACCCTTCTACTTACAACTGGTACTGTAATTGATGCTTTTACAATCTTAAACAGTAGTATGAGCAATGCTGGAATCATCAGGCCAAAAATGGTGATAGGCTTGTGTAAGTGATCCAGCTGCTATTATAGAGGTACAGTACAGCATTTGCTTGTGCTTATTGTGAGCCAGGGGCATACCTATCTCGTATTTGGAACATATTACTGTATTATACAAAGAAAATTTATAATTGTTGCTTAAAAAATAAATCTGGGGGTTGGCAAATTTATGAAGTCATCTGTCATAAAAAGCTGACTTCAATCCATTCAGCAACTAGTGGGTTACTCATCGACCTTTGAATGCTAGTCGACCAAGGAGTTGTTATACCACCAGCATGTGCTCCTGATTGTATACACAGTTATTGCTGACTGCACAAGGGTTAGTGTAAAGGTGGAAACCCAATCCTTTACTCTGGTCAGGAATTGAATACCGGTACTGTATATGATCAGTCACTGTGAAGCAAATGTGCTTCCATTAAGTAACCTATTAAATAACTGACTGTTCTGGTGATATTAGCAAACAATATTTGTATACAGTACTTGTATTCTGTGTTAAAATTATGTTGGGTCGCTTTCATAGCCACATTGTACACTAGTATACTGAACTCTGTAAAGATTGAAGTGAAATTTTTTAAAACATGAACAGGTACAGTATTGGTAAATAATAATGTAGTTCTTGTTTCATAAGTGAAGTTATGAAAATTAAAATGAATTAGTGCAGTTTTAAAGTGCACAATGGTGAAGATTCTTTTTGCTTTTTGAAGGAAAGAGGAGAAGGAATACTGTATCTTTATGATGAATTACTGCCAACAGGTGAACATGGAATTGGTGGATCACTTAGCCCAGCATTTGACAAGGAAAAGGAAGAGCTCTACAAGGTGAATGGGTTTAATGCTAGACTTTCTGATGATATTGCATTAAACCGTTCACTCAGTGACATTCGTCATCCCAAGTATGTTATTACTGACTTAATTAAGGAAGAGTCAATTCAGAATACAGTACCTGTAGTTTAAACAAAGAATGTAAAGAGTCATTTAGGACTGACAAGAATGAAAAATCCTATTCCATCACTCACTGGTTGAGCTGCTGGTAGTATGGTAGTTGAGAAGGATTTTTCACCAGGAAAGTACTGGATGTTATTCTGTGGTTTAGGGTAAATTATATTAGATGGGGCAGTAAACCCCAATTTAGGAAGCTTTGGTTTATGAAAATTTAAAGTTAAAAAAAGAAATTGTCTCGTTCTTTAATTTGTGAACAAAAACTTCAAGTTATAGTACAGCAGATAGCCGAACCAATCGTGCAGTTTGTGATAAAAGTGCGAAACCTGGCACACCTATAGAACTCACCAAGGCGAAAATATTTAGATCCCAAGGCATCTCAGATTTTGCCCAGGAAGCCTATGGCGGCCATTATCGAAGTTAACGGCCACCAAAATCTGTTTATGTCCGTAACTCAGTAAACAGAGCAGGTAGAGCTAAATTTTGGTATGTACAGTCAACCAAAAAATTTTATGCATCTTTATGGTGTTATACAATATGACACACCTGACCAAAAATTCTGAACAACACTCATTTATGCAGGTGATTCCTGTTAATTTCTCTATATTAACTATCTGTGATATTAAAAATACTGTACATACTGGTTATACAAGGCATCACACAACCAGAAATACCAACCTTACCAAATTAACATTGCCTCAGTCAGTGATCATTGCAGAGGCCATCAGACCAAGGGGTGCAGAAAATTTTTTTTGCTGACTGTACTGTACATGTAGGTTTTTGAGGGTAAGAAATTTGATTTTTGTAGCCTTTCTGGACCAGCCTGCCACAAGCATCCAAACCGTGCAGAGAACTCCTCAAGTGTGGATGCAAAGGGTGCAAGAGTACCACCTGCAAGTGCAAGAAAAATAACCTGTCGTACACTGAGTTGTGCAAGTGTGGTGGAAACTGTAATTTATCTGTAACTAAATTAATGTAATGTATTAAAAATAAAGTATTGTCTGTCATACAGTAGCCTAGGTCATGTAGTGTTTTTATGGCTGTCATTTTTAAAAATGGCAGTTCTGAACACCAAATCACTTAAAAAATGCAAAAAACAATTTCTTACCCTCAAAAACCTAAGTGTACATACTAAAATTTAAGTTCTACGTGCTAACATAAACAAATTTCAGTGGCTGCCATCTTGGAAAATGGCCACCATAGGCTTCCTGGGCAAAATCTGAGATGCCTCGGGGTCTAACTATTTTCGCCTTGGTGAGATCTATAGGTGTGCCAGGTTTCGTGCTTTTATCACAAAATGAACGATTGGTCTCCACAGAGCAGTTATCTGCTGTACTATTACCGAATGCAAAATTTAGTTTTGCATTACAGGAATGTAGTGTGTTTTTTATTATTAAATTTACTGCATACTGTACAGTACCTGTAAATTTTGTTGTATACATGTAGTTTTAAACCTAAATTTATAGGTGCTTCGGAATTTTCATGAAACTTTTTAGGCACTTGGAACATATTTCATAAAAGAAATTACTGTACTGGCTAGATTATGTAAGCACAACTGAGAAAGATTGTCATATTTTTATGTTGCTTCCACAGGTGTAAAAAAAAGCTGTACCTTGTAGATCTTCCAAATGCAGCTGTGGTAGTGCCTTTCCACAATGAACACTGGACCACTCTTCTTCGCACTGCATTTTCTGCTTACAACAGGTCACCAAAACACCTTTTGAAGGAAATCATTCTTGTAGATGATGCCAGTACCAAAGGTAGATTTTCTGTGATATTACACATGGACTGAAGAGGGAAATTCATCATAGCTATACAAACTACAGTAATATCTCCCTTACAACAGGTCACCAAAACACCTTTTGAAGGAAATTATTCTTGTAGATGATGCCAGTACCAAAGGTAGATTTTCTGTGATATTACACATGGACTGAAGAGGGAAATTCATCATAGCTATACAAACTACAGTAATATCTCCCTTAGCAGGTTTCCCTCAAACCCGGAACTCTCCGATAGCTGAAATTGAAATTTTCTCTGAAAATCGTTCCCAAAACCAGAATTTTCTGGAAAATTCCGGCTTTGGGAATGATTTTCTGAGGGGCACATTTTCCAGAAAAAAAAATCCAGATACCCGGAAAATTCCGGGGATGGGGAATGTTTTTCCGGGTTCGAGAGATGATGTAATGGGCAATTTCTGGAACTTCCGGGAACATTTTTCCATTACCCGGAAAATTCCGGGGATTAGGGAGATTTTTTTACGGCTTTGAGTCTTCTCGTTACTCGGAAATCTCTCATTCCCGGAAGTGCTCTGCACCAATTGTTCCGGCTAATGAGGATATCACTGTACTTAAACACGATTATCTGCCCACATCATTTTCTTGAAGGAGTCACATAAAATCAATTCTTGTAAAATTCATGCTAGTTCTCATTGCAGTACTAAGGAACATAATTATGTGAGGAATGTTTTTTTTTTCAGAAATGGAATACCGTACAGTAAAGCCTCCGATAACAACGGTTCGACCAACAACTTTTCATATTTAAACCCAAGTTAATTTAGGACCCAATTAAATTTACGTCCTTATTTCATTCGTATTTACGACCAAAATTACTGTACAGTAGTACCCCGATTTACGCGGTCAATTGAACCCACAGGGTACCGCGGAAAGTGAAAACCGCGTAAAGTGAACAACAGAACATATGGGATTAATTCCAATAGAGACTGGCCCGACCCCCAAACTCCACTTTTTCCGACACAATACCTATGTTGTAGTAAAAATAACATCTAAATTTTATGATGGTATGCTCACACAATTAATATTTAAGAGAAAAACAGTCGTCAGGTTAATGTCCATTCAAATAATGGACTCAAATCCCCCCCACCCCTTCTTCCCAGCTCACTGGCCCCCTACCTCTCTGAGAAATGATTGGGTGAAACACTAGATTTTAACGTTTAGGAATAAATAATACCTCAGACTAAAGTTAGGATAATATAATTGACATTTCTGGATTCCTTGTAGGTCAGGGAATATTTTGAATGTAAACTTCATATATTTTGCGCAAAAGATAAAATACTTGCTTTGTGTAAACCAAATTATTACATTAGATCTAAAATTTGTATGTCTAATGCAAAATCCATGATGTTTATACTTGTATTCAAAATGATCATCATATTGTAAGAATTCCAGCAATGTAAATTATATTCTGGCCAGGTAATTTGTATGAATTTTATGAGCTAAATAAAAAAAAAAAATTATACTTCACGCGTATATGAGTAGATGCACTGCGGAAAGTGAAAGTCCGGTTCTGGCAAGGTACCGCGTAAATGAGAAATCGCGGAAAGTGAAACCGTGTAAAGTGGGGTAATACTGTATAATAAAAATAAAATAAAATTACATTTTCATATAAATAATAACTAAATCCCGATATGTATTATAAAAAAAAAAAAAAAAATTACTGTAAAAAAATGAAAAGTGCCTTGCGCAAAGAAGCTGCCTTGCTAATGAGTGGTAAACAACAGTTGGAGCTTGGCGGGCGTTTTGTTTTCACGCATCTGGAACAGGAACTGGAGAAAAACTTTCTCAGGTTTCTTACAGCATGTTTGCATCCCTATTCAACATGAGCAACAGAACAAAGCATTAAAATTTAAATAAATGCAAATGACCTCTCCATAAAGATGTATAATGAGAAAAGAAGGCAGCTATGCAAGGTTCTTTCAACAGCTTTATTATTCGAAGGCCTAAACCATCAACTTCAGCATCATGAGCAGCTTCAACATCAACTTCAGGTTCAGTAACAGTTTCAGCAACAACTTTATAGAAAACTACAGCTTTAGCCAGAGTTGAACCTACAGCTTCAGCCAGAGTTGAACCTGATGACTTCGTCATCTGAGTAAAAACTCGCACAATATTCATTGGCTGTCCTTATGTTTTAGACTTTACCACCATTGGTGAATAGAATTTTAGTTTTACTTTCGTAAATATTATTTAAAACATATATGAACAGTATATAAGTGTTGCTTTCATATTCGTATGTAGAGAAATGACAATATGTTTTCACATGTACGCATTTACTGTTCATATGTTGGCGCTCCCAATCGTCTCGCCTTATTCCTTTACTGTTAGTGGTTAGCTACTCCTAGTGTTCCATTTATTAACATCAAATAGCATCACTTAAAACATACATACAGGTATTCAATTTTTTTTTTAAATTAAGTTCACTCCAGCTACAAGCAGGGTCTTATTTTCTTCAGTTTCTGTAGAACCATCGTCACTCACGAAAACAATGCCGTCTTGTCTCCTTTTGTGTGTTTTCATATTCTACGCATTATAAATGAATTGCATTGTTCATTTCACATATTGTATATAAACATTAATTCAATCAAATACATATTCAGTAATAAACGATAATGAATCTTTTGTACATATTCTTAAGATAAATGACTATGTTTCCTTGAGTGCGCACGTATACATTGGGTGTAAACACTGAGAATAATGTCGTCTCTTTTCCTCTTGTGTGTTTTAATATTCTATGTATTAATGAATTGTATTGTTCATTTCACATATATAAAGATTAATTCAATCAAATACATATTCAGTAATAAACAATAATGAATCTTTTGTACATATTCTTAAGATAAATGATGCGGTATCCTTAAATGCGCACGTATATGGTTTGCGTTCCCAATCCATCTCTTTTTTTTTTTCTTCTTTGCCATTAGTGGTTAGCTACTTCGATTGTTCCATTTATTAACATTAAACAATGTTATTTGAAACATATATATTAATTTTTCGACATTAAATTTACTACAGCTACAACCAGGGTCTTATTTTCTTCATTTTCTCGTGTAGAACTATCGTCCCGGACTCCTGGCTGTAAACACAAACGAAAACAATGGCATCCCATATCCTCTTGTGTGACCATATTATTATTAATTTATATTATATAAGGTGCATTCAGAAACATTATTTAAAGAATATAGTTTGCAATTTTCATTAATTGTATTGTTTTTGGGGGAAAAGAGGGTAAAAAGTCACACAAAAGAGATGAAAAGGTCACACTTGGGAACACATCTCACTATTATTGCTTTATTTTAATGTTAATTAATGATTTGCAATAAGATGATTCACCTTACACTTCAATATTGGAGGACACATTAACGTCGCTATTCAAGGCTTTACTGTACAGTGACCCCTCGGTTAACGAACTCAATCCGTTCCAGAAGGTCGTTCGTTAACCGAAAAGTTCGTTAACCGAAACCATTGTTTCAATGGGTTTTGGGTAATTGGTTCCAGCTCACCGAAAATTTCCTAAATTCAACAAAAATGGTAGAAAAGTTCACTTACTTTGAGGTGTGTATGTAGAAGGCTCCTGGATGATGTTGATGATGATGGGATTTAGAATGGGGGTGGAGGAGAAGGAAGAAGAGAAGGCATTGGGGTGGATGAGAAGTCACCCCATGGCGTCATTTCACCCATAAAATTTAAGCTCTCTTGGTGTAATTCAAGATTATTTTCTTTAAATCAACACTGCACTGCATTATATATTGTCAATATGTAAAATATATTTCAAAATGACCAATAATTTGCTTGGAAACACACAAAAAAAGCATTTAGTTGAAGAGAGTCAAGCAAGATGTTACCTCCAGTGAAAACAGAGAGAAACTAACACCTGTTTGCTGTGTTAAGAGGCTGGATGCCGCGCATTAAACTAGTCACTTTACCTTCAATTATGTTCAATAATTGTTAAAATGACTAAAAAATTGAATATTAAACTTTTGAAATTATTGAATAGTATAAACTTCTTGATATTTACTAAAATAGTAAGTAATTTAAGCCCTAGAACCGATTAGTGTATTGGCGGACTGATACTAAAGCTGGTTGCCCGGTCAGTGCAAGCGAAAACATGTTGAGGTCGGTTCGTAAGAAATTCGTTAACCGAATTTTTGTTCGTTAACCGAATTGAAGATCCTTATGGAAGGCAGTTCGTTAACCGAAATTTCGTTAACCGAGGCGTTCGTTAAATGAGGGGTCACTGTACAGTACAGTATTTAGATACATTTATACTTTGTTATTTTAGACTGTGTAACAGAGTAATAAATGGGTCTTCACTCATTATGTGCTCTCACAAAAGGACCTCCACTAAAAAGAACTTTTAACTAAGGTATCTTGGAAATGGGAGACCAGCAAACTGGAGTTATGAGTTGGATACCTAAGGGTAAGGTGTTTAAAAGGAAATAATTTTCAAATGCAAAGATCCAAAAATTACATACTAAATGTTTTTTCTAGTTTTACAAAGTGTTAATCATTGTTCAAATAATCTTTCCAGATTTTCTCGGAAAGAAACTAGATGACTATTTAGAGGAACATTTACCCATTGCTCGGGTGGTTCGCCTTCCTTCTCGCTGGGGTTTGATCCGTGCCAGACTGGAAGGAGCAAAGCACGCAACTGCAGACGTGCTCATTTTTCTGGATTCACATACTGAGTGTACAACCAACTGGCTGCCACCACTATTAGGTATTTCTGATGACTATTTATACAATATTAGATGATATGACTCTTAATTCCCTTTGCTGTACAAGTAAACCTCACTATATGCTGCCTTACTATACATTGTTTCTCTTATGCATTTTTGATGATTTAGAGAAAAAAAATATTCCCAAAAAAAAACCCAAACATAAACACATGCAACATCAGTGGACTACTTTATTAGATAGCTTTAGAATACCAAACAACCAATTCCTCTGCCATGTCCCCTCCGAATGTTAGTTTATGTATTACTGCCACATTCATTTGATCTCAGCTGTGTACATTTAGTAAAATCTTGAAAATTTTGTGGAAAATACCCAGCAAGTGATATTTGTGCTTCTCGATAGGAAAAACTAAGAAAAAGTATTATCTAGAGGTTTAATTATATGTTTTAAGGTGTTTTGAAGCCGTTGATATCACAAGTGTACTTGGTCTACCTACCATCTTCAGTAAATGTGATCTAAGCCAAGAATGCAGCTATGTTAACAAGTTAATAACTAGTGACATTAATTGCTATAGGGAGCAGTATAAACAAGAAAAAGAATGCTGTCCAGCAGTTTTTGGAGAGACAGGCAGCCCTGCAGCTTCTTCTCAATAACTCCACTACTCCTTGCACCAGCCAGCCTCTATATGCAGTTTTCTAAACCAATTCGGGAAAATTTGATCTTTTTTGGCATATTTTATACCTACATATAAATTTTTTATTATGGAAATCTAATTTAGGCACTGTATTTAATTAATATTTTGGAGAGAACATTTGTCCCAGAATTGTCCCCCCAGGAATGTAACCCCTGCTTATATTATTAGAATTATGGTAAACTTTTACTCACTATACTTTGGTTCACATAACGTTGCACTTTTCAAATATGCACTTCTGTATATCGAGGTATACCTGTGTTGCAGGTGTGATGATATATTTAAAGGTTAATATTTTTGTACATCCTGAAAATCCATTTGCCTTATTCAGAAGCTTGTTTAAGTTTTCCATTAATTATTTCTTCAGAACCAATTGCAGTCAACTATAAGACAGCAGTGTGTCCTTTCATCGATGTGATTGACTTTGAAACATTTGAATACCGCGCTCAGGATGAGGGACGTCGAGGGTCTTTTGACTGGGAATTTTATTACAAGAGGTTACCAGTATTACCAGAAGATGAAGCTAATATGCCGGAACCGTTTAAGTAAGTATATTTGTATTTAGACTGTTATCTGATAATTTAGACGATGTCCATGATCTCTCGCAGAAGTTCTGGTATCAGGTTTATTGGACTGGCCTTCCCCTGATCAATCTGATGTAATGAGGTTCTGCTGTATATATGAGTTTTAAACCTGTTTACTTGAATATAATATTCCAACAATCATTAGCAGGAATAAATGTGAGTAGAAGCTACATATTGAGAGTACCGGGTAACTAATACATTCATAACCTCAACAGGAGCCCAGTCATGGCTGGTGGATTGTTTGCAATTAGCTCCAAATTCTTTTGGGAAATTGGTGGTTATGACCCTGGACTGGACATCTGGGGTGGAGAACAGTACGAATTGTCTTTCAAAGTATGGCAGTGTCATGGGACAATGGTTGATACCCCATGTTCTAGGATTGGCCACATATATCGCAAGTTTGCCCCATTCCCAAACCCTCGAAAAGACAACTTCATTGCCAGGGTAAGTTAAACGCCAGAACCTTGTACAGTTGGGGTCAAAAGTGTTGAACACTTAGCAATATCTGGCATCTACTTGTGAATTATACATATATGATTGGGATATACTAATATTGTAACACTATACTTGTCATCACATATTATGCCTGAACCAAAAAATGGGAAAAAAACTCTCCTTAATACCTAAGATCTTCTGGTAATTACATGCCAAATACTGTCAAGTGTTCAAGACTTTTGACCCCGATTGTTCATGTATATAGAGATTCTTGTAACAAATGCTGCTTACCATATATATATATATATATATACAGCTAGACCCCGACTTACGACTGCTTCGACTTACGACCGTCGGGACTTATGACAGCCGCAGTTGTAACCATTTTTTTTTTTTTTTTTTTTTTCCCCCAAATGACACACACATTTTCTATACCGAAACGTTTCCAGTTAATGTAGTCTCCATGTATAATTAGAAAATTATGGGGGCCCCATGTGCATTCAGCTGACTACATTAAAGGTAAGTGCTCAGTCACACTGTATCCATTCCTCATTATTTATTACTTTCACTGTACAGTAATACCCCGCTTAACGCGGTTTCGCTTAGCGCGTTTTACCGTATACACGGTGCCTCGCCAGAGCCGAACTTTCACTTAACGCGGGTTTTTTCCACGTATATGCGGCGAGTGTCCGGCTCGAGACGCTATTTTTAGATTCGCCCCACCCGCTTGCTCCCGCCTCCTCCCTCCGCTTGGGCAAGCCGTGCTGTAAGGTTGCGCAGTGCATGTCTCTGTTACGTTATCACTGACGTCATATGCCGTATCGGACTGTGATTGGCCATGCATCCCTACCCCCCCCTCTGCTGCTAGCTGTAATTGGCTTAAAGTATTATGACGTGTCCACCCGGGGGAGGGAGGGAGGGAGGGAGGAAAGACAACGCTTGACCTAGCCGTGGCTGTTTCATCCCTCCAGGCCACTCCGTGTATACGTGAACCCATTGTTCTGTGAAATGGCTTCCGCCGGACCACCAACGCCACCAGAGAGAGACCTTTCCTTACCTGGACCCAGCCACCCTAAGCCCAAGAAGACACGCCGTGGTCTAAGCTACAAAGTGAAGTACCAGATCATTCAAGATTTGGAGAAAGGAACACAGCAAGTTGATCTCGCGCGCCAGCATGGCGTCAACGAATCTACGATTCGCACTATCAAGAAGGATGCAGCCAAGATCAAAGAGCACATGAAAATCACAAAGTCTGCAAGTGCTTCAACGATCAGGTATTGCCAGAACAGGGTGCTGGCAAAAGTGGAAAATTTGCTGGTGAGTTATTTGATTCGTCAGGCGCGACGCAACATGGCGGTGGACACGCGCTCAGTGCAGGAGTACGCACGTGAGCTATACGCAGCAGTGTCAAGTAAGCTGGGAATTGCAGAGCCCAAACCCTTCAATGCTTCCTCTGGTTGGCTGCATAGGTTTAAGAAGAGGAACAAGATCACCAACATCAACATTGGTGGTGAGGAAGCGAGTGCTGACCGTGTGGCGGCTAGAGATTTTCCTCCGTTCTTACGTGAGATTATGGAGGAAGGACAGTACACCGACGACCAGGTGTTTAACATGGACGAATCTGGTCTTTTCTGGTAAAAGCTACCGTCCAAGACCTTCGTTGTAAAGAATGCCAGCAAGATTCGGGGTCGGAAGATGCAGAAGGAACGCATCACCGTCCTGTTTACCACCAATGCCTCCGGTACCTGTAAACCAAAGTTATCGGTGATTCACACAGCCCGCAAGCCGCACGCCTACAAGAATATGGACATGAACAAGCTTAATGTCCACTGGCTAACCGCACGTAAGGCGTGGATGTCCTCTTCTCTGTCCCTCTTCTGGTTTGACGACTGTTTTGTTCCTGACGTGCAGAAATTATGCGAGCAACAGAATGTTCCATTCAACATTTTGTTGCTCCTTGACAACGCACCTGGACACTCGCCCCTACTTATGGATTGTCACCCCAACGTAAAAATGGTCTTCCTTCCTCCCAACACTACATCATTAATCCAGCCCATGGACCAGGAGTTGATCTGCAATGTGAAAGCTGCGTACTCTGCAAAGAAGTTCAAGCTCCTGAACGACTCTACCAACACCAAGGATGAGTTGCGTAAGCTGGGTGACACCGACAGCGAGAGTAAAAGCGACGAGGACAAGGAACAAGAGGTGGCGACTCAAGAAGTTCTCGTCAAACAATTTTGGAAGAAGTTTAACGTCAAACAAGCTGTAGACTTCTTGGTGGAGGCATGGGATCAACTGTCTATTGCTACGATTCGTCACGCATGGAGACATGTGTTGCATGGCATACCAGGTGAAAGGAGGAGTGAACCTGTGACTGGTGAGGTTCAGACTGTTGCAGTAGCAGTGGACATTGCCAGAGAAGCTGCGCTCAATATTACAGCTGAAGGCTTCTCCGAGACCACCAACGAAGACATCCTGGAGGTGATCAGAGATCCTGAAGTGACTGCCGACGAGATGTTGGAAGAAGATCACGTCAGTGAAGAGGAGGAAGAAGGTGTGTCATTCTCCGAAGAACACAGTTTAAGTCATAGTGATATTAAGGGTGCCATGGAGTGTGCAGAGAAAATGAAGTCCTTCCTTTCCCGCGACAATGACGATGACCGCTATGAAGTCTTCCATACCCGGCTGGTGCAGGCTATGGAGCCGTACATCACGGTGTATCAAGACAACATAAACACCAGCCGTCAAAAAAGCATAACCGAGTTCTTCGCCCGCAACCCACCACAGCCAGCCCAAGCCAGTGATAGTGACAGAGGTAGAGACAGTGAAGATGACTTTGAGGGATTTGTCAGGGAGGCCATAACAAGTGTGGGTGACAGTGATGGTGACTCACCTGAGGGCCAGTAGCCTGCCCTCTGCCTCGGAACCAGCCTCCATCCCCGTATGCCGACCCATCTCTTCTTCTAAAGTAAGTGTTCAACATAACTTTTAGTTTTCCCCACTTAACCTTTATTTTTCCTAACCTAACCTCTTCTATATTACTTGTTTTTTCATACCATCATAAAGTTAAGATAAAATTTTTACTACAACATAGTTATGTGTCGTCAAAAAGTGGAGTTTGGGGGTCTGGCCAGTCTCTATTAGAATTAATCCCATATGTTCTGTTGTTCACTTAACGCGGTTTTCACTTCACGCGGTACCCTGTGGGCTCAATTGACCGCGTAAATCGGGGTACAACTGTATATATATATATATGTTAGCGGGAGGGAGAAAGAGAGAAGAGAAGATGGAAATGCTGCGTTTAGCACGTTGCAGGTGTGAGGTGCAGTTTCTTAGAAATTTTTTTTAGGGGGGTCGTTGCATACTTTTCACAGCACTGTCCTCATGTGCTGAGAAAAGTATGCAACGACCCCCCAAAAAAAAATTTCTAAGAAACTGCACCTCACACCTGCAACTTGCTAATGAATCGGACCTTCCTGGCAGTGGGTGCCCCTGAGCGACTGTTGACCGATCAGGGAAGAAATTTTGGCAGTGCATTGGTCCGACAAACGTGTGCCACCTTTGGGGTGAAGAAAATAAGGACGTCAGCATATCACCCACAGGGAAATGGTATGGTGGAACGGTTCAATCGAACCCTGCACGGTCTGCTGGCCACCCTCGAGGAAGAGGAAAAGAATAAGTGGCCAGAGCATCTGCAGGCAGTGGTGTCACAATATAACGCGACTCCGCATGCCACGACAGGGTTTTCCCCATTCCTGTTGTTTTACGGGAGAGAACCAAACCTGCCGTTTGACCTTAGGCCGTAAGTAGACCCAGAGCCGGTAGGTGAGTGGGTGATGGTGATTCGAGACCGGCAACGAAGATTGCAGGAAGCAGTGGAGATCAATGTGCGGAGACGTAAGGAAATAAACAGAAGGAAAAGAGAAGAGAAAGCCCACGAGAGTAGCTGGGAAGTGGGCCAGGAGGTTTTGCTGTGGAACAATGTAAAAATAGGCCGGTGTAAGTTCCAAAACCATTGGTTTGATACGAGATGGCACATTGTTGAGGTCCTAAATCCGAGGCCGGGTTTATACCGCATTGAGCCCAGTGGGGGAGAAGACCTGGAAGCAAGAGTGGAAAACCGGAGCAACTTGAAGGCTGCTCCACCCCTACCGCATCCGGGAGAACCCAGCGATGGATGAGTCTGAAGATGAAGACGAGGAGCCCCCACCCCAGTTAAGCAAGATAAAGAGAAGTAGTTCAGAGAGGTCGATCGAGCCTCCAACTGAAAGACGAAGCCGACAAATTACAGTTTAGGTGCTCCTGTTAATGAGAAAATGCCGGTTGTCGAGGGTGAGTTGGAGGAGTCGTGAGTAGGGCAGAGGGGACTGGAGAGATGGTTAGGTCAGAGATGTGCGTTGAGTAGTGGTTGCTGTCATGAGCGGGACTGAGTTGCTGTCATGAGCGGGATTGAGTGTACGGTTTTAATGGCCAGGACCACACAAATATGGATTGGTACATTGTCAGAGGGCTGGTCTGCCGGCATGAGGTTCGGAGACGTGGATTGAGTCGATTGTTGAAGGCATGAGAGCATTCGTGTGGATTGAGTATTGTTTTGACATTGGTTCTCTAGTTTAAGGGCCAGGCCAAAGGAGAGTATGCAGGATGTGGATTTGATATTAATTTTGACATTGGTTCTCTAGTTTAAGGGCCAGGCAAAAGGGGAGCGTTTTGTTCTGGTTGGTTTCGAGTTGGGCTAGGCAAGAAATGGAGTTGCTGGCTGCGAGTGGAATAGTACAGAGTTGAAGGTGGTTTCTAAGTTGTTCTCTCAGCACATGAGGGCAGTGCTGTCTTCTTTTAGGGGGGTCGAGTGTTAGCGGGAGGGAGAAAGAGAGAAGAGAAGACAGAAATGCTGCGTTTAGCACGTTGCAGGTGTGAGGTGCAGTTTCTTAGAAATTTTTTTTAGGGGGGTCGTTGCATACTTTTCTCAGCACATAAGGACAGTGCTGTCTTTTTTTAGGGGGGTCGATTGTAATATTCAGAAATTTCAGTGTAATTTCAAACACCGCGCCATTGGAAAGACTGAGTTCAAGGTCGTCTGAGGGAAGACCGCGCTCTCGCACGTAGCGAGAGTTTGTGGAACTAGGCCTATATGATATTAAATGTAATTTGCCGAATTAATAATGATGCGATTCATGAAGTTAAGGGACTATTATTGAATTTGAAATTATTATAGATCGTTTATCAGTCTGAATAATGTTACGGGTGTCCCAAGAAAGTTATTAGTTAGGCGGAAAATATGTCACATAGGTCTAAGCTAACGCCTTGAGAGGACACGAGGCTGGCTGTTTCTCAGTCACGCGAAAGCGATCGGACAGACAGGACGTCCCTGCTCGTCCGTCCTCAAACGGTCACCTGTTCTAGTCACCTGTGTTGCGCTATTGCAGTATAACAAGTAAGTCTCATTCGATCTCAGACAGGGTTTAGATAGGGCAGTGATAAAGTTATGAAGAGTTAACAGTGAGTAAATTTCAGGGTTTCTGTCAGAACCCACTTGACTGCGAGAGATTGACTGCTGTTTGAGACTGCCGTTGATGATTGAGGATTGGCGATTTTCGCCGTTGGACCGATCAGTGTAGGCTTGTCACTGGTTAGCGGGTTAGCAAAGGATCTCTTGAGTGAACCTAGCTGTCTGGGTGCCCAGTTAACGACGTGACGATCGTTTGGGGTCATCAGCTCTCCTCTACCTCGGCTCACAATACCACATATCTCAAGCAGCTTAGTGAAACCCTTTTGCCAATGGGAAGCTAAAGCTTCTCTCAACTGTACAAGGTCTGATTGACTCACTCCCTTCCGTTTCATGGATGTACTGGGGGTAAAGTGAAGCCAGCTGAGTGATACAGGGTCGCACACTGGGACCAAGAGTCCAGTGGAGCTTAGAGGTACATTTTCCAAGGTGGAGAAAGGCTGATTTGGGCCTTAAACTACGGGTGGCTGTTGGTTGTGCCTTAAACAACTACGGAGTGCAGGTGGAATCTGTGTGTGTGCTAGGTTAGGAAGCATGGTTCACGGGTATTGGTGGACTCAGTAACTTCTTAATAATAGTGACAATATTTTTGTGTGTAGTTAAAACTATTTTTTCAGTTACTAATGTATGCTGTGTGCATTTAATATTTCTTTATAATTTCAATCTCAGGTATAACCTTTGTTCCCCAGAGTAGTGTTTAAGTTAGGTTAGGAGGTGTGTATCTGTTGGGGTAATATAATTTTGTTGAGCGCTCTGAAGGCCTACTCAGGGTGGAGTTAATAAGTTCTTATTTTTTTATACCATTTTCTCAGTGCTGGATATTATTTTGTTGAGTGCCCTTAAGGCCTATTCATTGTAGAGTTATTGATTTCTTATTTTTTATAAAATTTTCTCAGTGATTGATATTATTTTGTTGAAAATCCTTAAGGCCTGTTTCATGTGTGCAAGCAACATTTCTTAATACTTTAAATTTATTGTTGTCTAATGAGGCATTGTCTGAATTTCTAATATTTTCAATATCATGTATAACCTTTATTCCCCAGAGTAGTGTTTTAAGTTCAGGTTAAGAGGTGCACATATTGGTGTACCATTATTTGATTGTGTCTGTAGTGTTGGAGGGAATATAAGTGTCTAAATTTTACAGTGTGTCTCATTCATCCCAGTCACAGACACTATCCTTCCACGGGTCACAGACAATTCATTTTGTTTATTAAATTTAAGTGTTCTTGTGCTGGTTTGGGATTTCTCTCAAAGGGGCACTTCCACTGCAATTACCATCTAATAATCTTTAATAAACCCCAAGTCAAGTGAGAAATTAAAGTCCAGTAAATCCGACCGGTTACATATACAGTGACCCCTCGGTTAACGAACTCAATCCGTTCCAGAAGGTCGTTCGTTAACCGAAAAGTTCGTTAACCGAAACCATTGTTTCAATGGGTTTTTGGGTAATTGGTTCCAGCTCACCGAAAATTTCCTAAATTCAACAAAAATGGTAGAAAAGTTCACTTACTTTGAGGTGTGTATGTAGAAGGCTCCTGGATGATGATGATGATGATGGGAATTACAATGGGGGTGGAGGAGAAGGAAGAAGAGAAGGCATTGGGGTGGAAGAGAAGTCACCCCATGGCACCATTTCACCCATAAAATTTTAGTTCTCTTGGTGTATTTCAAGATTATTTTCTTTAAATCAACACTGTACTGCATTATATATTGTCAATATGTAAAATATATTTCAAAATGACCAATAATTTGCTTGGAAACACAGAAAAAAGCGTTTAGTTGAAGAGAGTCTCAAGCAAGATGTTACCTCCAGTGAAAACAGAGAGACTAACGCCTGTTTGCTGTGTTAAGAGGCTGGATGCTGCGCTTTAAACTAGTCACTTTACCTTCAATTATGTTCAATAATTGTTAAAATGACTAAAAAATTGAATATTAAACTTTTAAAATTATTGAATAGTATAAACTTCTTGATATTTACTAAAATAGTTAGGAATTTAAGCCCTAGAACCGATTAATGTATTGGCGGACTGATACTAAAGCTGGTTGCCCGGCCAGTGCAAGCGAAAACATGTTGAGGTCGGTTCGTAAGAAATTCGTTAACCGAATTTTTGTTCGTTAACCGAATTGAAGATCCTATGGAAGGCAGTTCGTTAACCGAAATTTCGTTAACCGAGGCGTTCGTTAAACGAGGGGTCACTGTATATATATATATATATATGTATATATATATATATATATATATATATATATATATATATATATATATATATATATATATATCTCATATATACTATTTTCTATAAAAATGCCACTGAATTTCTGTACATGTACAGTATAGTCTTCATTTACGCGGTCAATTGAACCCGTGGAGGGCCGCATAAAACAAAAAACGCATAAACAAAATAACAGAATTGAAATAAAGACTGGGCCGACCCCCAAACTACACTTTTTCCGACACAATACGTACGTTGTAGTAAAAATAACATCTTAATTTTATGATGGTATGCACACACAATTAATATTTAAGAGAAATATCAATAACATTAGGTTTTTTAACACTTATGTTAGTAGAAAAGATGGCTGGGCACACGGGGATGGGGGGTTGGTTCCGAGGCAGAGGGCAGACTATTGGCCCTCACCTGTTTCACTTGTATCAATTGTATCACTATCCACCACAGAGGCTTGCAGGGCCTCTTTTTCAAACCCCTCAGAGTCCATATCCTCACTATCACTGACTTGGGCTGGCTGTGGTGGTTGGCGGGTGAAGAACTCGGTAATTTTTTGTTGACTGGGCAACCTTGTGCGCACCCTGCCCGCGCCGCTTCTCGCGTAAATGATGGAATGAACCGTGTAAATAAAAATTGTCGGTCTGGCAAGGTGCCGCGTAAATGACCAAACGCGTGAACCAAATTCGCTTAAATCGAGACTATATTGTAATGTATTTCATGGGGCAAAGGAAGGCTCAGGAGCATAACTCCCATATTTTATTTATTTCTTATGGGGAAAATTGATTCCGTTAACATTGTAGTTTTCATGAAAGGAACCATGACATTAAGCGAGGACTTACTGTACCAGTCTAAGGACATTTCCTTAATAGGAAAAGCACAGCTTAATAACTTAATAAAAATAAGAATAAAAATAAATTAGAAATAGAAAAGAAAAAGATTATATTAATCTACACTACAAAGATGCTGGAAAACCAGCTTTTTAAAGTGAGACAGATTGTATGATTATGGAAACACAGAAGAAGGCAGCATTCCACAGTTTGGCTGTGTGAGGAAAGAAGGCTGTACTATAACTGGTTATTCTAGTGTGACCAACATCCAAAGAGAAATGGTGGGCACTGTGGGCAAGACGAGTGTTACGAGCCCACGGCCTTGCCGATGTTACAGGTTGTACCTCTGTGGTCCGGCAACCTCGGGACCTGACCGGTGCCGGACCATGGAAATTCACCCGTTTCCTGGATAGATAGTGACTTGTGCTTACGCTTGGAAGCACTCGCACCACTTTCTCTGCTTCATGGTCTCTTTGAAGACATATTGAAGGGTTAAATGTCGTACAGTAGCTTCTCAAATTTCGCGAGTTTTTAATTCAACGTTTTTTTATTGGAACACACACAAAAAAAAAAAATTAAAGTTTTAACGGCGGAAACTCGAATTTCGACGGGTTTGAACGGCCCACCAACGTTCAGATGACGTGCACAATCGTGTAAACAGCGTCATTTTTCTTATATACAAAAGATTCATTATTGTTTATTACTGAATGTCTTATTGATTGAATTAATGTTTATGTGTGCAAAATGAGCAATACAATTCATTAATATTACGTGGATTATTAAAACACACAAGGAAATGAGACAGCATTGTTTTTGTTGATTACAAAACCAGTGACTGTGACTGGTTCTACATATAAAACTGAAGAAAATAAGACCCTGGTTGTAGCTGTAGTAAAATTAATATGGTGTTTTTAAGTAATGTTATTTAATGTTAATAAATGGAACAATAGAAGTAGCTAATGATAATGGTAAAGAAAAAAGAGAGATCGCGTATGTAAGTGCGCACATGTGAAAACATATCATCATTACTCTACATAAGAATATGAAAGCAACACTTATTTACTGTTCATATATATTTTAATTAATGTTTCAGATTTTTTTTTATTGAATTAGTGTTTGTGTGCAAAATAAACAATAAAATTCATTAATAATACGTGGAATATTAAAACACACAAGGAGACGAGACGGCTGCCGGCATTGTTTTCGTTAGTGCTTACAAAACCAGTGACTGATTGGATTGGTTCTACATATAAAACTGAAGAAAATAAGACCCTGATTGTAGCTGGAGTAAAATTATTGTAAAAAAAAATAATATGGTTGTTTGAAGTAATGTTATTTAATATTAATAAATGGAACAATATAAGTAGCTAACCAATAATGGTAAAGGAAAAAAAAGTGAGTGTGCGTATGTAAGTGTGCACATGTGAAAATATATCATCATTACTCTACATAAGAATATGAAAGCAACACTTATTTACTGCTCATATATATTGAAGGGTTAAATGTTGTACTCTGTATAGACAAGCAGAGAGAAAGAGAGAGAGAGCAGCCGAACTGCCGGATGTAAACAAACCTTAATTTCCCGCGGCTTTGTTGTTGTTTTTTTTTTATGGGGATTAACCCACCCGGGCATAGGTCACTGACCCACATTGGGGCCTGAGGGGCGAAAATTTAATACTCCTGTAATAATAATAATAATAATAATAATAATAATAATAATAATAATAATAATAATAATAATTCAGATAAGTTAAAAAAAAAAAAGAGCTGCCTATCTACCTATTGGACAAACTAAAATCGTTCCGGACCACGGGAGTTTCCAGACCACTGAATGCCGGACTAGAGAGATACAACCTGTACACAGAATGCCAAATCCACCGAACATTGCCCATTAAAGTACAGGTACTGTACCTGTAAAAGAGAGGAGTGAAGCAACATTGCGGCAAAGAGAAAGGGAGGAAAGATTATCAACTAAAGGAGGAGAGTCAATGAGACGAAATGCCTTTGATTCCACCTTATCTAACAGTTGGACAGAAGAGCCACCCCAGATATGAGAGCATTACTCCAAGTTAGGACATATGAATCCCTTATAAATTTGATGCAATCCTACATGCTTAGTAGATACCCAGACACAATCCTCTGTTACCCTGAAGAAATTGACTTTGCTACTGTATGGTTTCATAATTTATATATTTCTTTACCCTAATATATATTGAACCTTGACCTCTATCTAGTTCATTGTCTTGGGGTATATTTTATTTACCAAATGGATCCCATCTGTAATATTTGTTGGAGTTGGCATGTTTACCTACTGTATTTATGATTTGGTTCAATGATATTCCAGTGTTTTTTTATTTACTCTAAAATTTCTGTGTTTACTTTATAAATTTTTGATCTTTCTCTGTTGCTCTACTTGTATAATTTAATCTACAGAATTATCGTCGTGTAGCAGAGGTGTGGATGGACGAGTATAAAAAATACCTTTATATGAGGCAACCTGGATGGCTACAGGTAAGTCATTCATTTATTTTATTAATGTGCACTGTGAAATAACATGTACGATACTTGGTCAGAAATTTACTACAGTCAAACTTTGGAAATCAGAATTGCTTGAGCCCAAACAGTGTGCCGATTCTATAAATATTCAGTTTGGATGTACAGTACAGAGAAATCTCTATTTAACAAACTACAATACAGTACAGTACAGTATATGGAAAGAAAAATCCATTATATATTGAGGGTCCATTAGATGTAAAAACACCATGTAATGAACTACACATAGAGATGAAAATTCATTGTATTGAGGATCCAGTAGATGTGAAACCTCCATCAAATGGATTATATGGAGAGAGAAGTTCATTATATGGAAATAAAATTAGCCTTTTTTTTTTTACACTAATATTCTACAATACTAAACCCACAATGATAACGGAGACTACAAGGAAATGTAAGACATCTGTAATGTGATGCATTAACATGGATAAATACAGGTCAAGTGTGCATGGTGACTTACTGATCCAGCCCACTCTCTCCACATACTGTACTGTATCTTAATGTGCACATGTTTAAACCTGTTACCCACAAACTTCTATATTTACACTAATCATTGCTAGGTTTATAGCTAAAATATTAGAGGATAACTAAGCAAAATTATTCTTACGGTGAAATTTTTTTAAATTATAATAACTAAACCAGTAACAACTGTAAGTGCTGGTACCTCAATCCCACTCACTCAAAGTGGTTTGGTGATATCACTGATCCAACTGTATAATTTGCTTCAAATTTGCCTGATTGCAACCAGGACACCATACCATCAGATAACCCATGAACTTATGGAGAAGGGCTGTAAAAAGGTGACAATGTTAGATGAATTGATTATTGTTATTTCTTATATTTAACCCTTGTTCCCCTCTTAGATATATCATGATATTTTAATATGTCCTTTAATTCCCTAATTTCTCTTTATTTACCTTTAATATATAACATTATTGATCCATCTAATTTTCAGGTTGACACAGGAGACATCAGTGAACAACTGGCAGTGAGGGAACGTAACAAGTGTAAACCCTTCAAGTGGTTTATGGAAAATGTTGCTTTTGATCTGGCCAAACATTACCCTCTTATTGAGCCACCAGACTATTGCAATGGAACAGTGAGTACTAATTATAATTATTATTTAATTTATAGTTTTGTTATCCTTCTAAATGAATCCTTTTCCTGGCTGATTAAAGCAGCCATATATTTCTTTGTAATAAATACATTTTTCATTTCATTTATGAGTATTTTATTTGTTCATCTTTACAATCTGTCACCTGCTATACTTTGATTATTCCAAGAAACTTCTACCAAACAACTTATTTCATGGTAACCTCCATTTCTTTCTTTCAAAGTTTTTCTTGCTTTATTAAGGGATGGCAAGAAATAAAAGCAAACACACACCATTTTACTTTAATTTTGCTGACATTTATTTGTTATTGCTTCTGTAAAGGATGTGTTTTTTTAAGATACAGTAGCTAACCCCCTTTCCTACAGTACAACGGAGTGTAGTGCATGTTTCTGAATTGAATTTCCAGATAACTTGATGTGAAACTCTGGGATGGTATTGAATATTGAATGCAGAATGAGAAAATATAAGGGAAATAGAGTACTCTACTGTAATGTGAAGGAAGTGCTTAATAAAGTAAAAAGTTTCATTGACTGTAAATGGATATGTAGAGAGGATGACTGGAAGGAATGTAGAGCACAGTATTTGATGGAGTTAATTAGAAAAAATATACCTGAAGGATTAGAATAAATGTACTTGAAGGCTGAATGTGGAATGAATAACCTTATCTGCTTAGCTGAAATTATAAACATCAGCAATGTTTTACAGCCATTTTCCACACTTGCATGGTTTAACCACTGCCAGTTTCTTGCCATCTCTCTTGTCAGTTTCCTAGTTCTAATGTAATTTCTTACATCATCTCTCCATTACATTCTTGGCCTATCACTGGCTCTCCTTCCTCCCACATTTAGATTCATGTACATCTCATGACCCAGTTGGTCTCATCCATTTTTTCAATATGCCCAAACCATCTCAGCCTGCCTCTACACAATCCTCTCAATACCCAGGTGCCCTCTTAGTTCTGAACCCGAGCCTTTGGTCTTTCAGTGTCATGCTGCACATCTACCTCGCCATTCTCATTTCAGTTTGCTCAGGTTTACTTATGTCATCCTCTTTAACTGTCCATGTTTCACTGCCACACAACATCACACTTTTCACACCTGCTGCATACATAATTCATTTAATGTGGAGGAAAGGTCTTCTTCCCATCAATTTAGGCAACAGCTCTCTATACTTCCTACAGCCACTTATGACTCTTGCAACTGACCAGGCTTCAATACCCCAACCGACACTGATCATGTCACCCAGGTAATAGAACTCATTATCACAGTCCAGGGACATATCCCCAATGCTGAGTTTCTTTTGCCTTTCTGTTAGCACATGGTTACCTGAATGTACAGAACACTTTTAAGTTAGCAACATTCCACGGTCTGCCATCTACTCCACTGCACTTCTTGTGTACCCATTTTCCACACTTGCTCCACATTTCTGAGTTGCAGACAGCAGATGACTATTTTCCACTTTCCACTTTCCACCTTGGATTATTCACTGACACTATTAATGGTACTTTTGTTTTTGCTGCATTCATTCTCATGCTCTTTGGCTATTCCATTCACCCTTAGGCTACCTCTGTTCCATCCATATTCCTCATTGTGGCGTTTGTCACAGTAAGTGGGAGCATCTCGGTCAGCCGTTTACAGGGCTGTCAAACGATTAATGTTACGTTCATAAAGAGTCAGGGTAGTGCAAGAGCTGCACTCGTTGGACGCAGACAAGCGTGTTCACTACTGCCGTTGGTTCAACAGAATCACACACAACAATGTCACAGTGCTGGACACGACATTTTTCACGGACGAGGCCCGGTTTCATTTAAACGGGTACGTAAATTCTCTAAATATGCTGTGACAAACGCCGCAATGACTTACGGGTAGATTGCAACAAAATCTGTTGTCACTACTGACTGCAGCCTGGTTCTTGGTCTGTCTTTCACACTTCCTGTGTCACGAAAGCATTTCACCAGTTCATAAACAGTAGTCTTAAATGGTGTCAGGCTATCGGGGAATCTCCTCCTAAAGATTTCAACACACCGTTGATAAGATTTGCACTCAAAGTACACCTCCAACAGAGCGACCCTCTGTGCCTGCAGAAGACTCATGGTCGACTGACTCATACTTACGTCCCTCTACCCGCTCATGTGCGAAGTCACGTGACCGGTACATTACTCAGCAATCTTCTGCGACTCTGCCAGCATGTGCCGCGTGAAACCATAGATGGCTATCATTAGCCATTAAAATATTATAAATTGCCAAACTTTGAGTATGGGGACTTTTGAGACACTCTGTATTTGCTCCAGACATCCTTGAGTTCCTCATTATCAACAACCACCTTACCATGGTGAATATGATTTGTTCATGCTTCATAGCCTTGTAAATCTCTCTTCTGGCCCCATGCTCGGCCTCCAGGTACTGCTCTTATCTTTTGGGCCTTATACAATCTTATTTTCTCTTTTATTGCTCTGTCTACTCCTTCATTCCACCACCATGTTTCAGCATGCCTGGCTGGGCCATTCATCCAGTCACAAATCTAGTTAAACCCACTCAGCAGAACATCCTCAAATGGGCATATAGATTAAGGAATCTGTTGGTATGTGTTCCTTAGATCATGGTGGATAACTTTGATTTCTGTATGTATTTCTTATCATTCTTTCTTGATTACAACAAGACACATACACATTGTTATTTATGCCAATGGCTTATCAGGGCTTATCTTTTATTACATATTTTAGCAATATACAGTATTACTTGACATTAAAATGTATTCTCATTAAAAAATATATATAATATCCACAGATCCAAAGCCTTGCAAACACCAACTTGTGTGTGGATTCCCAGATGAAAGGACAATTTGACAGATTGGACTCACTTGGGGAGTGCGGACCAAATATGCAGTTTCAGTTTCAACTAACTGCATTCAAAGTAATATTTTGTTTAATAATTTATTAATATATACATGTACTGTATATTTGTAATGGTATACCACATGCACCAAAGAATTAGGGAATGTTGGAAAGAAATAATTTTGAAACAAAATTATTCTAAGACAAGACAAATGTTTGATAGACTAAGTAGTTTAAAAGAGAAAGTTGCAGCACATAAGGATGCACATTGTTTTATGTTTATGAAAGTTTGGTATAGAAAAGTTAGGGATAGCAGTAATAATATGATAAAAGGTGTGTTTTGATGGTGGTGTGTGTGTGAACAACCGACAGTAGAACTGTAATAGATAGGCAAGAAATTTGAGATGGAATGGCAAAGGATATATATATATATATATATATATATATATATATATATATATATATATATATATATATATATATATATATATATATATATATATATATATATATATATATATATATATATATATACACTGTACTTTCATATACTGTACTGTGATGGTACAAAAAAAGTTATCACAGCAGATGAACTGCTGAGACTCAAGAGATTGAATGAAAGAAAAATCTTGAATCATGAGGAATACTGGAAAGAGGTGTTTGGAAAGGGTGATGTAACCCTCATAATTAAGTGGTAATGATTTATGTCATTGATATTGGAAAGTCTAGTGTAGTACAGGCTGGTGAGTTGAGCTGTCTTGGAAATTGAGTGTAGATTTTAAAATTGAGAAGATTGTGAAACCAAAAAAATTAGAGATTGATGTATTATGAAAGTTCTTGTCAACTTAAAAGATATGGTGTTTGGGCAGAATTTATTAAGTACAAAGTACGTATGAGATTAAATGATGAAATGATATATCGCTAAAGGGTAGACTATGGAATAGATGGATGTGTGGGTATGTGCTTCTGTGAAGAGGCGTCTCTGCAAGAATTACCTGCAGTATAGCACGCATACGTGTGAATAATATTATAAGAACATAAGAGGGAGAAAGTTGGAAAGGTTTTATATTTGAGTATTTTGTTATTGTTTTCAACTTAAATTTTTAGTGTAAAATTAGGCTGTAACAGTATCACTATGCTTGTTATGTAAAATTGGTGATAGTCAGTAGTGAATGTAGAGATTGTAAAGTAAAATAAGTTTTTTTCTCTGAAGTGTTATTACAGTTGCAAACTTGTGAAAAGGGGACACAAACTTAACTTCCCACATTTTCTCCAGGATATACGTCCCCTCAAGAGCCACAATTGCTTTGATGTGCCAGATTTGAAAGGGGAAAAAGCACCTGTATTACTTTATGGTTGTCATAAAGGGCTTGGTAACCAGATGTGGAGATATGACATGGTAAGTTTTTAATGACAGCTGCATCCTGTAAAAAAAATAGTAGAAGAATATATCAACCCAGAGGTCATAGAAAATTATCTTAATTTTCCATGAATGATCACTGTTCTCTTCTCGGAGGTGAAGGGTCTCCTAAATTTACTCAACCTTTGGTGGTACCCCTTGTACAGGTATCCCTCATCATCTGAATAGGTTAGGTTCCATGAAAACCATTCTGGTACTGACTAACGGAACAAATGAGGAAAATATGGTTTGGTTCCCCAACGACAAGAAAACCCCCAATATAGCCGCCTGTTTTATATCAAAAAATAATTAAATCGGTTCCCCAAAGACATCAAAAACTACAAGTGCCTAACTATTGTACAGTAATTGCTAAACTAAAAAAATATACCACACTGTACAGTTGGTACGTTACCTTATGGTCGGGATTCACTATAGGATGATTTGAATTTTCAAGTGGACCATCTTATAGATGAAGGAGGATCGCATGTGGAGAGTGAAAAAGGGGTGTAAGAATAAAATTTTGGGATAAGTGAATTTTTGGGTAGTGGACATTCAAATAATAAGGGATACCTGCATGTACAGTACATAGGT
The DNA here is from genome assembly GCF_018991925.1 of Homarus americanus. Classification (NCBI taxonomy): domain Eukaryota; kingdom Metazoa; phylum Arthropoda; class Malacostraca; order Decapoda; family Nephropidae; genus Homarus; species Homarus americanus. The sequence continues at coordinate 8,872,146 of NW_024731852.1, forward strand.
ACTGTAGATACATACATACAGTACTGTACTTATTTATTTATTTATTTATTTATACAGGTAAACCTCGATAAACGATGTTTTGTTCAGTGATTTATACTTTAACGATGATCATGAATTAAGACCATCTCACTATATACAATCAAAAAATTCCCTTTAGCAATACCCGTTGGTGGGATATTTTTTTTTATCTTTAGTGCAATCTATGGGTTGCTTATACAGTACTGTACTCAAATTAATCGCTGTCTTGCAAGGGTTCCAGCAATGCAAATTATATTTTTCTACATCAAATTAGTGACGTTTTATAAGGAAACAATATTTAATCCCATGCACCACCAGAGGGAACACGTTTCTCGCTGTACTCATCAGCCACGGTAATATATCTACCCTCGCAATGCCACATGACCAACCAGCACACCGGTTCTCTGTTGATCGCATATGCCCATCATCACGTAGCTCCACATTTATCATTCGGCATCGTTGGCTGTATGTACATTGTACGTACTTATCATCGGTGTTTTTTTTTTCTTATAGTGAGAGGACAGCACTGACGTGAACTGTGTTATGGTGACTGAAGTGTTATCTCCTGTGTGTCTCCTTTCTACCTGCAAGAGTCCCCTTAGCCTCAAAGGGAACATGACCAGGCTTGCTCTTCATCATGTGGTCAATATTATTTTGTAATTGTTTTCTTTTGATTTTATGACTGTAGGATTTGTTTTTTTCGGTGATACGTGTGTGTTTGGAGACTATTTGGGAGCATATACCGTTGAACCCAAAGTTATAATTACCCCAATCTAAAATATTTCACTTAGCAATGGTGTGGGATGTCCCATAATGTATATTACTTGACATTACAGGCCCCCCCCCCCAAGTTTGTGGATGACACTGGATATACCCAAGAATGACTGTGGGTAGTTTTAAAGTTGCTGGCATTTTCGCGGCTGAGACGGGGAGCCATTCGTTCTAGAGATAGTGATTTCCTTTACCTGTATTGTAAATATGTGTGTGTGTGTACCCTCAAGTCCGTATTTAATTACTTTATTAATAAAGCACAGACTTGAGGGTAGACTTCACATTTTTAATAAATTTGTTTCTGATTATTATTTGTGAGAGTATTTTCGCATTATTAATTATTTGTATGTGTTTTGTGTGTGTGTGTGTGTCTGCACACACTCATCTACAATACTACAGGTAAAAGAAATAATTGTCCTAAGGGCAAACAAATAAAGGGAATACAGTATACATTTCTTTGTACACAAGTAAAAATGTGTACTAAGGGTAAAGCAACTTCTAAACAAGGAAATAAGTTACACACAGAATATTGTTCATTATAAGTAAGTGTTATCAGCTCATGTTGCTTTATCATCCCAGACTGGCTGTTTTGTTTTTCTTACATGCCTCTTCTTCGTCTGTCAAGCATGGGATTGGGTTATAGCTCTTTTTACTATTGTTACCCATCTTGAACCCCTTTACCTGCAAAAATTTGAGGGAATACCAGAAAAAGTTAAATGGTGAAAAATTTGGCTCAGGAGTTTGTTAATATATACCATCTTATTATAACAGTGTCCAGACCACTGGTCAGCCACTCACTGGACTATCGCAAGTTGCCAGATACCACTGTTTGAGCTAATCATGCTGAAAACTGTGACATCACTTCATTGGACGAATGTACACCATTGATAAGAAAGATACATGATTAAACTGTGTACAGTAATATGATTTCCTAATGTTGCTGTCAAAAAAAATGGGTCAATATTAATTAAGCATTATTCATTTTACAGGAGAATCAGTTAATCAGGTTTGGAGGACAAGAAACTCACTGCCTTGACTCAAGCACATCCAACAAAGAAGTGTTTGTGTCCATGTGTGATCTAAATTCACAAACACAAAAATGGAAATGGAGTTTTGTGAACAAGGACAGGCTGAATAATTATAAAAATCTAGATCCCAAACCATAGGTTTTGTTACTTCATTATGTATACAAGTGTGCTGCATCTATAATGAAGAGTTATCACTCACTATATGACTTGTACCGTATTTAACCCATTGCTTTAATTCTCTTTATAATATCAAATATATTTTGTTCTTAATATCAAGGAGATAGGTTGCAGCCCAACTCTGTCTTTACCAGCAATACCTCCTAGGTTCCACACTAGGTAGTGGTACAATAATTAGGCAGCTATATAAAAAGCTTCTTTATTACACATTCCAGTGTTACACCAGTGTGCCAGTGCAGTAGTACTGTACTGTATAATATTAGTTTTATATTACCGGTATGTGTATATTGAAAAAATATTTTTGTAAGTGATTTGACAATTATCTTTCTCTTTTACTCTTTATCCTTCTTGCCACTTATTAGCTTACTAGCCAGTACAAATGGTACAGTATAGGAGTGTTCAGTGAGGTTATGATGGTACAGTATAGGACTGTTCAGTGAGGTTATGAGGGTACAGTATAGGAGTGTTCAATGAGGTTATGATGGTACAGTATAGGAGTGTTCAGTGAGGTTATGATAGTACAGTATAGGAGTGTTCAGTGAGGTTATGATGGTACAGTATAGGAGTGTTCAGTGAGGTTATGATGGTACAGTATAGGAGTGTTCAGTGAGGTTATGATGGTACAGTATAGGAGTGTTCAGTGAGGCGAGGTTGTTTGGACATACTGTATTGTGCTTTGCCCGTGCTTGACACCTTTTTCTTAGGGTGAATGACTTCAATTGCATGTCATTTATATTAGCATTCTTTCTGTGAAAAGCTTATTTTAAGATCACATATTTGGGGCTTGTATGTAGTTACTCTAAAGAATGACATTTAGGCAGCATAATGTTATTGTATCTGATATTAAAGGTAATTTCTTGTAATGTCCCATGTTATATTTAGCATTGTAATAATTAGCAATGTTCTAAACTAGAAATTCTGCACCAGTATTATTGTCCTCTGTGATAGCAAGTAAGGTCATCATGTTTGTTTATGTAGGATAAAGATACAGTGACCCCTCCGTTAACGAACTCAATCCGTTCCAGAAGGTCGTTCGTTAACCGAAAAGTTCGTTAACCGAAACCATTGTTTCAATGGGTTTTTGGGTAATTGGTTCCAGCTCACCGAAAATTTCCTAAATTCAACAAAAATGGTAGAAAAGTTCACTTACTTTGAGGTGTGTATGTAGAAGGCTCCTGGATGATGATGATGATGGGATTTAGAATGGGGGTGGAGGAGAAGGAAGAAGAAGGCATTGGGGTGGAAGAGAAGTCACCCCATGGCATTTCACCCATAAAATTTTAGCTCTCTGGTGTAATTCAAGATTATTTTCTTTAAATCAACACTGCACTGCATTATATATTGTCAATATGTAAAATATATTTCAAAATGACCAATAATTTGCTTGGAAACACAGAAAAAAGCATTTAGTTGAAGAGAGTCTCAAGCAAGATGTTACCTCCAGTGAAAACAGAGAGAGACTAACTCCTGTTTGCTGTGTTAAGAGGCTGGATGCCGTGCATTAAACTAGTCACTTTACCTTCAATTATGTTCAATAATTGTTAAAATGACTAAAAAATTGAATATTAAACTTTTAAAATTATTGAATAGTATAAACTTCTTGATATTTACTAAAATAGTAAGGAATTTAAGCCCTAGAACCGATTAATGTATTGGCGGACTGATACTAAAGCTGGTTGCCCGGTCAGTGCAAGCGAAAACATGTTGAGGTCGGTTCGTAAGAACTTCGTTAACCGATTTTTTTTTCGTTAACCGAATTGAAGATCCTTATGGAAGGCAGTTCGTTAATCGAAATTACGTTAACCGAGGTGTTCGTTAAACGAGGGGTCACTGTAATGATATTAACTGCTATAAACTGAGAAAAGGTTTCCATTCCTTTAGGTTAGCTAATTTATGACAGTGTTATTGTATTATGCACAGTATGTGGCATTCCCAACTTAGTGGCTCATTTTTTTTTTCTTTACTAAGATAGTTACCAAGCCCTCCAGAATAATGCAAACCTTGAAATGTTAAAATGACTTTTAGAGCACAATATTTTTGTATACAGTACTGTACTGTATAGTACATGCTTTTGTAGTTGATAATTGTTTGGCTATCGCCGCTATCGGTAATAATTAGTACGATTTTTTTCGGGGTACAATATTGAGATTTTTTTTATAAACTTTGGGCCAGAATAAATCACATATCACTTTACATCAGGCTGGGTTTCCAATCAAATTTTATGTGTACATGTACAGTATTTGGAATAGATGGTGCATTGATCATGCCTGATTCCAAACTCTGCAAATAGATTTCAAGAAAGTTCACGGAAATGCTTCCATTCTCCGCCCCAAAATAAAATTTTTTACTTTTATTTTTTTTACCTCTACTATAATTTGGTTAAACTGCATTTACTGAATAGTATATATATTTCACATAAATATTTTGCACTGTATACTGTATAAAGAATTTCCACTAAATTAAATTACCCTGCTCCCCACCCCCCTCCCCCATTGAAAATTACCTGTACAGTATACAGTATATATAAAAATAACTTCTTCAATGTAGAAGCTAACAGAGAGGATGAAAGTTAAAAATGACCCCAATGAAGATACAAGAGATATACCGTAGTGCATGACTATTCCCTATGCCACCTGCACCTCCATACCAAATTTTTCTGCTATATATATATATATATATATATATATATATATATATATATATATATATATATATATATATATATATATATATATATATATATATATATATATATATATATATATATATATATATATACACACAGTGGGGTATGCTATAACGAACGGATCCTACTACGAATATTCCTATAACGAACGGTTTTACCTATAAAATTGAGAATGCTATAACGAACGAAACTCCTACAACGAACATTATTTAAAAATTTTTTTTTTTTATTTTTTTTTACTAATTTATTGTTTTTTTATTACAAATATTAATGATATTCTTTATTTCAGGGGTTTAGATGCATATTTATGCACTTTTTTACAATTTTTACAATTTTATATTATATTTTTCAGTGTTAAGTGGTTGTATTTGGGGGCCTGGAACGGATTAATCCTATAACGAACGAATGCTATAACGAACAAGGTTCTAGAACCAATTAGATTCGTTATAGCATACCCACTGTATATATATATATATATATATATATATATATATATATATATATATATATATATATATATATATATATATATATATATATATATATATATATATATATATATATATATATGTGATATAAGGCCAATTTACTTGCATATATATATATATATATATATATATATATATATATATATATATATATATATATATATATATATATATATATATATATATATATATATATATATATATATATATATATATATATATATATATATATATATATATATATATATATATATATATATATATATATATATATATATATACAGTATATATATATATATATATATATATATATATATATATATATATATATATATATATATATATATATATATATATATATATATATATATATATATATATATATATATATACTGTAATTCCTTTAACACCCGCTTTGTGTAAGCAGCAATGCAGAGAAATTTGCACATTTTTAAAGGATTTTGGGTTTAAAGTTGATCAAAATTTTCTTATAATTAATTTCCATAAGTAGTACCCTTAAATAGACTATTTTATTAATTTTAGTACATTTTGGAGAAGGATTATATCTATCATTATACATATCCAGTAAACCCTCGATAACTCGGTACATATGGGGCTCTGGGCCTTGCCGAGTTATCCCGAATTCCGTATCGAGGGACTTTCCCCCTCCTACAAAAACACAACAATAAAAAATTAGCGACCCATATAATTATGTGTACTGTACATGTAATTACTAAATATAAAAAAGTAACACTTACCAGCACTGTAGACAAAGAATGAAGCCTTGTACAGTAATGTAGTAGGTGACACATGCATGGTAGGTGACACAGAGGTGTGGTAGGTGACACAGAGGCGTGGTAGGTGACACAGAGGCATGGTAGGTTACACAGAGGCATGGTAGGTTACACAGAGGTGTGGTAGGTGACACAGAGGTGTGGTAGGTGACACAGAGGCATGGTAGGTTACACAGAGGCATGGTAGGTGATCAGATATGCCGAGATTTTCCCAAATAATTATATATATCTCGGCATTTCCCGAGTTATACTATAATACATTCCGAGACCATATCCTTGCCGAGTTATATGAAATTCTGAGTTATCGAGGGTTTACTTATGTATATACAATATGTACTGTATAAAAAATTTACTGTATAATAATTGCTCGTAGATCCAAGACAATTGATATACCTTCTGTGTTAATGAGTAGTGAGTGTAACTCGAGAGCCATTTATCATTAATAAGGTTTTGCGAGCTTTGTTTGACAGTCTAAAAGGTATTTGATTTTTGTTTTTTTTAATTAAACACTATACTGTACAGAGTGAAAATAAAATGTTTGAAATTTTGAATAAAGCATTGAGAAAATTGTTGAAGAAATTATTATTTTTTTTTAATTTAAGCCTTTTATGAAAGATAAAAATTATACCACCTGTCAGGAGTCAATCTACAGATGTTACTCATGTGGAGTTGTGCAGTACAGTTTGACAAAAAATAAAATAGAAACAAAAAGTGATTATTTGTTAAGAAGAATATCATATGTCTAATTAAACTTGATATTGTACTCCCACCTGAGAAGATACTGGAAGCATAATGTAATGTCTAATGGTAGACTCTGCTGCCATATGGCATCACGAAAATTGTGACCAAATCTCAGGTTGCTGATCTGGCATTCTGCCTCATTTACACACAATTGCAGGGACTCAATTGTTTATCTTACTATTGACAACACAATGTACATACCGTATATACTGTATATCGTTTCTCACTCTTGATATTGTTTTTTTTTATTTTTTTATTTATGGTTCTTTATTATTATTATTATTATTATTATTATTATTATTATTATTATTATTATTATTATTATTATTATTATTATATTTTCGCCCGTCAGTGACCTGTGCCTGGGTGGGCAAATCCCCGTAAATAAAAAATAAAAAATGAAATAAATAAAAAATAAATAAAATAAATAAAAATAAAATAAAATAAAATCACGAAACCTGTCTTTCAACTTACTTTGTTAGCACAAATCCCTCCTTGAAGTTAAATTATCGAGGAAATTCTTGTCCTTCAGTGCTTATTGCTGGCTAAAAATGTTCAGTATCCTTCATTTAGCAACACGTACACGACACCAACAAGGGCGATTCTATGGGGGGGCCAGGGTTGGCCATGGCTCCCCCAGATTTTGGGCTGGCCCCTGGGTTGGCCCCCCCACTTTTTATTCTCAAAATTGTAATTCCAAAAACATTCCCAAAACCAGGAAGTGAGTCAAGTAACTCGGGCAATGGGCGTGCCGCACGCCAGATGCAGGCATGGGTGAGGCCCGGAGGGCAGGAATTGGGAGGGTACAGATATGCGGGGTGGGGTCACATCACGGTGTATATAAACAAACTGCCTAGTCGGTGATGAACATTACCACTCTGTATTTCCACTGAGGAGGGTGACAGACTGACAGTAATTGTCGAATTTGTTGCCAAAACTACCCAGAAGAAATATTTTGTCTGCCACAGTGCCACTGTTGGTTTTTCTACTTGCTAAGTGAGGTATGTTTAGAGAGAACATGTGAGTAATTTTTTAACTATAGGAGTAATATTACAGTCAGTCAATCTCAATCATTCAGTTCAAGTGGCTGTAGTTGAGCTGAGCTGTACAGTATAAGGTAAATCAGTACAGTCCATCAGTTATATCATTGCAAAAAGTAGGCCTAAAGCTTTCTTATGACATATTATATGTCATAAGAATATATAATTAATATGTCATGTCATATGCCCAAAACTGCATCTTGCAAGTTGTACACAGGTTTGATTTGCCCCCCAACATTTACCTTGGCCCCAAAGTGGCCCCCCGACTTTCCGAAGGCTAGAAATGCCACTGGACACCAAGGATTGGTAAAAACAGCCAGAGAACGTTTCGAGTGGGAAGACTGTGGTCGCCAACCCTCAGATATGAGGAAAGTACTCTGATTGACACAACTCCGATCTATTCGTCATTTCTGGACCCTTAAATGTTTACAAGTATAAACCTGTAGCGTACTGTATGTGGCCAGTTGTCAATTCTCTTTGTATGGGCACACAAACGTACGTACATGTAGATATCTCACACTCAGGAATGAGGTAGGATAGAAACTCACAATGCACTTTCTGTATATATATTGTTGTACAGCGCAGTGCTTAGGAGTGACTAGGTGAGGATATACTGCCAGATTCTGGGGTCACTAAGTCTAAGGGGATGACTTCACTCTAATCTTAATTTCTAAGGGTAGCTGCCACCAGACCCCCTCTGGACAGCATGTAGCTCGTTAGGTAGCGTGCAGAGTGGACTAGGCATTGGGTTAGGTTTTCCATTGACCAGATCGATAAGGGTAAAGAAGGGTGAAACCATAACATGTCTTAATTGATTTATTCCTTATAAAACATACTGGTAAAATACATATACATGAATTGGCCTTCCTCAGAAGAACAACGGAAATGTGGTTACCCAGATGGGCCCCAGACTCTTACATTGATGGCGTGTCATTCACCTACTTATTGCATAACAATCTGTGACCACCTTACCTCGGTCATTCCTTCTTACACTAACCCTTAACACATCAGACTGCTCCACCTGTATGGAATATAGCACCGTCGGTTATCATACATAGTAGCACCATCTCAACACACATGTTACACTCCATACCTGCAAGTATGGGACTCCTTGTGACTTTTAGGTATACACAACAGGCACCTCGTTCGCACACCGCCCTCGGTGGGTAAAGACGAGGGCTTCACCTAGAGACATACCAGCACTATTTCTACGCCTGGTATTATAGGTCACTCCAAGTGACGACCGCAGAGTTTCTCACGGTCTCCTCATTTGTGACTATTCATTTGGAGTGGTGTGCTGGAAATCCACAGGTTCACAGTGGATTAGCATAGCGGGGAGTAGTCACCACCTGTTGTGACGCTCAAAGGGATAATGGCGGCCGGGCGGCAAGGTACTCCGACCTCATGGAACCTGAGGTGACGGTAGAACGAGGAAGACTGAGGGCATTGCCCTGCCGCTCCTCATCACGTAGGCCTACAGTTTCCAATCCTTAATTTTCACTTTTGTCTCTTATGGTTCTCACCGGAACACTTTTCGGTATATTGTCACTCATGCCTTATAAACACATATTTTAATCCAAAATTACACACTAAGGTAAGGTCTTGGTTTGCTAGTTCGTGGGAAAATTCATGGGGTTCTAATATCACGTGGTACCCAAGGCGGGTACATGACGCGCCTTGAAACAAAGGCTGAATGTTCACGGCGGGGGTGTATCAACTTCATTTAAAACTGTAATGAGGGATTCTCCTCTCACACCTTGCACTATTTGAACACAGACCTCAGATTCTCTGATCACTGTACCTGTCGTGGGTATATGTCACGTGAGGATACGAGGTGTATTAAGTTCATACCGACGCATACAAGATATTTCCTTTCAAGTATAGTTTCTGGATCACTTCCAACACCTCACATAGTTCTGATACATTTATCCTTTTTCCAGATCATTGTTCTCATGTATTTTCATATGATATCTGTGGAAGTTATGTTCGCTACACGCTCACAGACGTAAATAGTATGACCTTCAAACCCTGATCCACACTTAGTCTTACAGTACACTAGTCCGGCTCAACTGGACTTTAACATTCATCTTATGCATACCCTGAGTTCTCCTTAATGCTATGAATACATACACTTAATATGATATAACTGTACCTGGGTACAATACAACACATGGTCTAGTAACATTGAGTAGGTGAGTTATCCTTTATCAATGTTTCCCGTTTTCTGAGGTTCTACAAGCGCGGTGCATTTGAATGTTATATAGCGAAATATGAATTAAATGGGGTTTTTAGGAATGACAATGATGTGCGCAGTACAAGGAGAAACTTGCTCAGAGGTCCCGTAGCTGGTCGTCCCAATACACCTGCTTGCCCACTGGCTTCTTGAGGAGCTCACGGAAGGGCTCCATCACAGGTGCAGTGGCAAGGAAGGGAGCCAACTGGTTAACCAAGCCATGCCAGGACCTGATGTCAGTGATTGATGGCTGATCCGGCATGGGGAAGTCCTTGATGGCTGACAGACGTTGGGCAGTGGGCTGGTACAGGTCCCAACCCAGGAGGAAACCCACAAACTCAGCTTCTCTCCTGCAGAACAAGAACTTTTCTGGTTTCAGCGTGATACCTGTGCGAGCGCAGGTCTCCAGAAAATCGTAAGTGTGCCAGAACGCCCCCCTTCACACTGGAGACATAGAGGAGAGTGTCATCCACGCTCTTGTACTTGCGGGGCACATCCTGAATAGCATCGTCAAACCTCTTGGTGTAAGCATCTGACGCTGAGCAATGTCCCATGGGCGTCCTGCAGTATCGAAAACGGCCCCACGGCGTGATGAATGTGGTCAGACGTCTACTGTCCTCCTCCAACTCCACTTGATGAAATCCCCAAAAGGCGTCGGCGACAGTTTTGAACGAGTGCACTGGCACCCCAGACACCATGTCGAATGGTGCAGGTGTGTGGTGCGTCTCCCTCAGACAGCTTGCATTGAGGCGTTGGAAGTCCACAGTGCGCCTGGGCTGACCATTTTTCTTGGCCACCACGACCATCCTGGCGCACCACTCCGTAGCCTCACCAGCAGGCACTGGCTGGATGACGCCTCTCCTGATGTCCTCCTCCAACTGGGCCTTCACCTCCGCTTCCCAGTGTTTCGGAACGGGAGCGGGTGTGTGACAGGCGTAGGGGGTCGTGCCGGGCGTCAGGTGGATACGATGAGGGGGACCAGTCATGACTGGCAGTGGGGACCTGCTGGTGTTGAATGCGGTAGACGAAAAGTGCGTTAGTAGCCATGCCTCCAGCCTGGCCACATTCTCCTCCAAAGGAGGCAAGGGTATCTCAACTGGCCTCGGCGGGAAACGGCTGCTGTCTGGTAAAGGGTTCGGAGGTAGATCGTCGGCAGTGTGCCGCTCCCCTCCATCGCTCACGGCAGCCACAGCACGTCTATGGAGCGGGAAGTCGACAGGCACCAAGTTGAGGCACTTGCAGGCCTCCAATGACAGATAGAGGGCCTTGGCTGTCTGCCCGAAGTAGACCTCCTGGACGGTGGACCCCTCGTCCACACCGAGGCGGCAGGGGGCGGACCCCAGACACTTGAGCTGTTTGTTTGCCACGTCCCTTAGGCCATTACGGGCCCGAAGTTGCCCCGGACACAAACCGATGTCCCGGAGCAGGGATGCGCCTGCCACACACACCATAGCACCCATGTCAGCTCCAGCCAGCACAGGGGTGACGGGGGAATTGCCCCCCGCCTGGGACACAAACACTTGTAACCTGGGGTGGCGGGATAGCTGGGCTGTTGCCACTGTAACAGCGCCTGACACATCCACAGGAGCACTTAGGGCTGACTTACTCCTACAACACCTTTTGAAGTGACCAACCTTACAGCAATTGCGACATGTAGCCCCACTTGCAGGGCAGTTACTTTTACCAGAGGCATGTGACATGCCGCAGTTACCACAGTGCGCGCGATTGGGGTGTCCAGGTCGGGCGGCAGCTACCTCGGACTCACCGGTGACGTCATCACCAACCGCCACTGCCTCCGCGGCTGTTCCCACCACTGCCTGGCCAGACGTACGACACAATACACCAGCATCTCTCACTGCTGCCTCAAATAACATGCATTTGTTTCTAAGCACTTCAACACTATTATAACTAGAGTACCCCTGGAAAATTTCCCTTTTCAACACTGGGTTACTCAGGCCCACCATAACTTTACGTAATAGCATGTACTCAGAGAGGTCGTTATCACAGGTGGGACATTTAAATTCACACTCCACTGCCTCTGCGAAGCATCGTTGAAAATACCTTTTCATGGGCTCCTCTTCACCTTGTTTGCTGTTGAAAAACTCGTTCCATTTCACAGCTTGGTTTGAAGATTGAAGAACCATTCCACTGATGGCGTCCAGGGCTTCTTTGGGCGAGAGCTGCTCCCACTGACCGCTGGGGTATCTCGAGTCAATCACCCTTTGGAGTGCAGGGACGCAGTTCAGGCGAATGTGGAGTGTGGCCACCAGTTGTGACCACCCGTTCAACAGCACCCATGACTCCATGGACCGCCTCCATGTCCTAAACGCCAGCAACTAGAGACGCCATCTGAGCCATCAATGCACTCATGGCCTGCTGCTGGGCGCGCGTGGTGTTCCCCGCCAGTGTAGAGAAGCCCTGGCATCCCCTTGAGGGCGTCGAGAATCGTGGACGTGTAGGGGCCATGTCAGCGTTCTTGTCAGAGCTGTAATGGCGTGTCGGGCCCCGACATATCCTACTCACTGCGCCATGTGAGAGGTTGGAGTCATAGACCATGTTCTTTGTAGACTTTATTCTAACAGCGTCAGCTGGTGACTGGCAACCGGGCGCTGCCAAAGACAAGCCCCCATCTCAACATGGGAAAACATATCGTACGATGGTACAATCTTACAGTTCCTCTATGTTTTCTAAATCCGTGCTGTCTGGGGTTGTACTTCTCTTCAAATTCGAGGTGTGTTCTCAGTCGGTGGTCAATTATTTTTTCTAGGACTTTTCCCGGTGTTTCTAGAAGAGAGATTGGTCTGTAATTTGATACTTGGATTGGAGATTTACCTTGTTTTGGTATAAGTCTGATGCTTGCTGTTTTAAATTTCCTTGGGAAGTAGCCAGAGGCAAGTGCTGCATTAAAAATGTTTCTGAGTTGGAGTATCATGTTGATTGGTAGTTGCTGGAGTATGGGTTTGTTTATTTCACTGATGCCCGGGGCCTTGTTCTTGAAACTGTTTATTGTTTTGTGAATATCCTCTGCGGTGATTGGTTTGATCAGTGTGGAAAGATCGTCGAGAGCGTTTACGTCATTGGTTACTTGTTGCTCGGTGTTCATACAGAAGAAGTTCAGGTTGTCTTCCTGGCTTATTTGAAAAATTTTGCTCCAGTATTTCCTGAATTCAGGTTCTTGTTCTTTGGGTTCAGTTAATTTGATATGGTTGCTATTTAAAATGTAGTTTGATTCGTTGCTGGAGATTCCCATTAGGTTTTAATTTTTCGCCAGAATTCTTTCGGGTTGTGGTAAATTGCTTCTGTGTCTGCTATTAATTTCTCCCAGTTATTCACGTATGCTTCTTTGGACATGCTTCTTAGTTGTTCGTGTATGGTGTAATATTGTATTCTGTATTCTGGCGTCCATCCTTGTTCGATGATTAATTTGAATAAATTACTGAATTGTGTCTGTAGAATTCTTGATTGATGTGAGTATTGGTAGAGTTAATGAATGCTCACTTATAGACGTGAGCTAGTGTACCTAATTAGGGGGGGGGGGGGTAGGGATTCAGGATTGCGATCCCCTTCCCAGGTGGACCCGCACGATCACGGTTACCTAGGAAGGCTCGGCGGAGGGATAGGTAGTGCTCCTGCCCCCTTTCTTGTTCACAAACTCCTGGGAGGGAGGTGAACAGTTACAGGGGGGACCCAAGGACGAATACACCTTAGGGTGCAGGTCCCCAGGGCAGAACAAAAAAGAAGGAAGAAAAGAGGAAGAATAGCCACTGGTGTAAGTAGCACCGGTGGGGTCGCGGCAGAAGTCCGCTGCAAGAAGCCGTTGCAGAGCACCCAATCAGGGCCGCCTCTGATCAGGAGTCACCCCTGATCAGTGGGGAGGCACAGAAAGGGCGTTGTCTGGAACAAGCTTCCCACGTGTCAAAGTGATGGTTAGTGAGGTGGTCGTTTAAGTTCAGTTCGTCAACGGTAAGAGATAGGCTGGCTGGCTTGGCAGTGAGGGGTCTAGAGAGAGGTCCATTCACAACGAAGGCATGGCCGTATTTATACAATTTACGAGGATCAGGATTTGGGGTGAGCGTAGCGAGAGGGCCAATCACAGCGGCTTAAGCGTAAGGTGTGAAACGCTCTGATCCTGAACCGGAGGTTGAAGGTCGAGACTAGGTCGGCGATCGTACCTGTACGTCCTCTGCATAGACCTAGTCTCTCGGCGTAGCTGGCTGTACGCTGATTGGTTGGTAGGCGCGCGGCCGGAGCTCAGTTGGGAGTTGTAGGGAAGAGGAGCCACTACAAACCTTTATTACCTCCACTTCCAGCCCTGACACAATATAAGTTTTGTTTAAATTATAGAATATGATGGAAAGCTTGCAAGGACAGTGTCCAAATATCCGACAGAATACAACACAAGTACAGTACATAGGCCAAGGTAGATCATACATACACAAAAACTTCTTTTAGACAAATTACAGAGGACAAAATGATCGTCACTGTGATACAATCAATGTCATATGTATAATGCTTTATGGGGCTTTTTTATTACGTTTTAGTTTTACATAAATAAAACACTGGTTTTACATGGATCTTCCAGAACGAAAACATTACTCTATGGTCATCGTTATTGAGGCGAGTTTTATATTTTCAGAATGAGAGACCAGCTGTACGTGTAGCTCTGCTATCCGAATTGAAGCAGCAGTCAATCCCCGCCTCAACAATACAATAGTGTTCGTGTTGCGCACTCTCACCCGTGCTGCGCTCAGATCCATCAGTCATTTGTTGCTACCAGTTCCCTTACCGTCCAAATAGTTTTTTTTCCGGATTTTTATTCTAAATTGTCAATTTAATGTTTCACTACTGCTTTATCCATAACAGTGCTTCATGTAGGATTGGTAAAAGTTCTTAACGGTATGTGCACTTAAAAATGCATGTAAAGTACAGTTGCTCAGTTAAGTAACGCTCTCCTTACTTTAAGCTTTTTTTTTGCTGAATGTATAATTAAATCTAGTGGAAGAGTCCAACTTGCTGATATCGCCCCGTCTTTTATCGGTTTGTGGTCAAGGAAATCACGAACACTTTGACAAGTCAGCATTTGTTCTGAAATGACGCTATCCCTGGTTGTCACAGCTATTTGCTGGGAGCTCACGTGTGTCTCCTCGCCAACAAGTACCTACTTGATGACTTTCTTAGCTCCTGCGCCAAAGGTGATCTTCTCAGACAGCGATATATAAAAATAAGCCTCAACACAGCCCAAAGTATGATAGAAAGAGAACTTTGGAGCGCCAAGACTCATTTGAGCCTCAAGATATACAGTATAGCACGTTCAAGAATTATTCACTCGCTTCTGCCCTGACTGATACTCAAATCTGTTTTATTACCTCACATAAGGGACTACTGCTGATCACAAAAAGTCATTAAGTGTGCCAAGTACTGGGAGTCTAAACATCTATATAACTTTTTCTCAGTAGTATCATATCTTACCACTAAATCTTTATAAAAGATGGACTTCAAACTCACTGAGAGAATCAGAGAGCAAAGGCTATCCAGATCATACCTCCCCGTTTTTTTAAGTTAGGGCTCTTTAAGCTTTCATTTCATAATATATAAATTGATCATTGCATTTCAACCAACACTGTGATGATTCAGTGCGAGGAGATACTGTATACACATACATATAAGGAGAAACATCAAATTTTGTCTTCTTATTCTTTGCTCTTCCAAAGGCTTTTGATTCCAAAAATACAATCGGAGACAACAACCGATAATACTGTATGTACCTAAAGACTAATGCAAAAATACCAGGTAATTTTACAGAAGTGACAGCGTTCTTGACTTTGATGACGGAAGGGTTTAACACTACAATAGTCTTATGATTCAATGTGACATCACAGTGAAACCTCCTCGTTTAACAAACTATATGGAGACAGTTGTATAGAGACAGACAGACAGACACATAGCCAGATAGACATGCACCATTAAGATAGAAACACGCAGACCGACAGACAAACTGACAGAAAGACGTAAACACACAACCAGAGACAGAAAAAACATGGATAGACAAATATACAAACAAGAGGCAGAGATACAGACACACACAGACATACACACACACACACACACACACACACACACACACACACACACACACACACACACACACACACACACACACACACACACACACACACACACACACACACACAGCAGACAGACGGAAACCCAGAAAGACACACAAACGGACACCTTCGCCTTGCTTCCCTCGCTATAAAGTGCTTGGAATTCTGGTCATGTTTAGTGAGGGTTCCGGTCAACTGTGGTCACTCAGATAAGCGACTAATGTTTGTTTGTGGTACATCCTGGCTCACTCCCTCCATCCCTCCATGCTCCCTCCCTTCGTCTTTCCTTCCCTCCCAATATATCTGCCTGCCCTTCCACACACCATCGGCCACCTCTATGGCTCTATCCACTTCTTCCCTCCCTCCCTACTTGCCCCTCCACATACCATTGCCGAATTCTATTCACTCCCTCCCCCCCTCCTTACTTGCCCCTCCACAAACCATTGTCAGCCTCCATCCATTCCTTCCTGACCCATCCAAATACTATCCTCACCCTCCAGCCATTCTCTCCACCTCATACCACCGGCCCTCTCCGTCCAATCCTTCCCAACACCTCCAAACAACATCCTTGCGCTCCCTCCACACAACCCATGATCTCTTATCACACTCCCACTTCCACCCCCTCCCCTCACACACTTACCTCTACATCATTCTATCCCGTCCACAAATTGGTCAGGAGGGAGGAGGAGAAGGAGGGGGGGGAGATGGAAGAGGAAGAGGAGGAAGGCGGTGGAAGAGAAGGTGAGCTTGAGGTATGTGTAATATAATAAACAGTGGGCCCACCTACCGGTTTTCGGCTTGCTCACAGCGCTCTGAATAAACATTGGTGTCACTAAACGACGGAAATAACATTAATATAAATAATAACGATGGGAGATGAGAGAATGAGGTAAAGAAAGACAGACAGGCATTCCCCGGTATCTTGTATATTGAAGAGTTTCAGTTACCTATTATATTATATAAACGCTATTAAGGCCTACAGTTTGGAAACACTTCGATGATTGCCAACTTAATTAACCCCCATTGAGTACGATGAATTAACCTCCTTGAGTACGATGACTTAACCCTTTAAATACGATGATTTAACCCCTTGACTGCGATGACGTAACCAGCTAGAGTTAAGTCATCGTACTCAAAGGGTTGCATACTCACTTAGAGAAGAGAAAGAGGAACAGAAGAGAACAGAACAAACTCCCCCCTCTCTCTCCCTCTTGTGCCTTATCTCTCCTTGGCTACTGAAGGGCTGGCTGCAGCACATCACGTCTCGATGCCCACGCCTCGATGCCCACGGACAGATACACTTCACCCTCATGGTGCGCGCGCGCATACACACACACTCTCTCTACACTCAGTCACGCGCGTCGCAAACCTCCCCCCTTTTGAAATCCCATTCAAAAGATTTTCCTTATTAATTTCCACCTCCAAATTGTCCTTAAAATTACTGAAAAGCATATAAAAATACCCTGAATTTTTGCTAAAGACTCAGGTAAACTTTGATACTATCTTGAACACCAATTTTTTAGAGATCAGGAATGTTTACATTATGATTCATGTTTGATAAATCTACTTCATATTAGCGTCGGACATGATGGTGTTTGGGGAGTGTGGAGAATCATGTCTGACGTGTGCAGGCGTGGGATAACTGGCGTGGAATAACTGGCATAGGATGACTGGCAGGAGATAACTGGCGTGGGATAACTGGCGGGGATGACCGGCGTGGGATAACTGGCGTGGGATAACTGGCAGGAGATAACTGGAGAGAGATAACTGGCATGGAATAACTGGCGGGGATAACTGGCGCGGAATGACTGGCGCTTAGGCTCACTGGCATGTGGACACTTCCTGGCACCTACCAACCACTGCCCCCACTGCCTTGCTGATTAACCTTGGTAGGTATAAGGCTTTAGGAGTAAACCCCGTACGAAAAATCTGAGAAGCCCCACATCAGCAGACATGCTTACAGAGCTCCAACAAGACCCCAACGGCGGTATAGGCGGAATAGATGGACCAGCAAGGGAACCCAACGACTACACCGGCGGACGAAGGCAATGCATGATGGACATGCTACTAAGGCAAAACCCAACAAACTGGGCTATTGGCAGTCCATTGCAACTATCCCTCTCTCCAGTCGTTGAAACACTTGCACCACTGGATCAGGTAAAGGGAGAGCCAAGATGTGTGGTTGCAGCGTACAATCCTGCCTCACCACATAAATCAACTCACGCACAGACATCAACCAGCTCATCATCATCAAAACCCCTATCCCCCAAGAGTCCTATGGCGACAGACGAGTGGCAGAGGGGACAGGCAGAGATGAATGCAGGGAGTCTCTAGTCACTACTCTGCACAAGGGCGGCTTAGATAAGATCTAGGCAGCAGTGCAATCTGGTCCTGTCTGTGCAACTGAGCAGCCCTTTCGAGAGCCACTCTGCTCACCCCACGGGGGAGGGGGCTAGAAAAGGTGCCCGAAACATAGCCTGCCTAAAGAACCAACCTGACTGGGCAACCACACCCAGTAAGGTCATCTTTATGCAGTCGAAAACACAATCATAATCATAGATCAAAGCAAAAACGAACTACACAATCTCTTATGCCCGCTGCATGGAATGTCAGGACCCTTCTAGATACCGGCACAGATGAGCATCCTGAAAGAAGAACTACCCCTGTGGGAAAAGAGCTGGCTAGGTATAACATCGACATAGAAGCCATTAGTGAGTCTCGGCCCCCCAGACGAGGGTCGACTCACAGAACGGGTGTCTGGCTATACCTTCTTCCGGAAGGGTAAGTCTGCTGTGGAGTTGGCTTGGCCATCCGTCAACGCATCCTGCATAGGCTAACTGAAATGCCTGTTGGGATCACCGAGTGCCTCATGATGCTCCGAACCCCACTGAATCAATCAAGTCATGCCTTCTTCATCAGTGCATACACCCCAACACTGGATGCAGAGGATGACATCAAGGAGGCCTTTTATGCCGATCGTGACAGAGTACTAACCTCTATCCCCAGAGAAGCTAAGGTTGTGCTCCTAGGTGACTTCAATGCCAGAGTTGGCAGAGAAGCTGACATTTGGTAGGGAATCATAAGGAGAAATGGGCTAGGCAAGTGTAATTCCAACGGCCTACTCCCCCACAGAAAGTGTGCTTTACACAACTTCACTAAAGCCAATACCTTGTTTAGGCAGGTCGACAAGTTCAAGGGTTCGTGGCAACACCCGTGATCCAAACACTGGCATCTCATTGACTACATCATTGTCAGAGAAAGAGATTACTGAGTTGTCCTCATCACCCGAGCCATGCATGGCTTAAGCCAATGAGACACTGATCAGTGGCTCGTCAGAGCCAAGCTCTCACTTCATGTTGCCCAAAAACAGTGAAGGCAACAAGCCTCCAGAAGAGGTTTTAACACAGAGCATCTGGGGGATCCAGTGGTAGCACATGCTTTCAGAGAGCAGCTCAAAGATGGGCTGAAAAACAACCCGACAACAAACAACCCAAATTCCAGTGCCGAATGGGATTTTCTCGACACTGTCATGACAAAAACCTGCAAAAAGACCCTCGGCCAGATCGAAAGAATACACCAGGACTGGTTTGATGAAAATGACCAGGAAATCAATTTACTCATCGATGATAAACAGGCTGCTTTAACTGACTGGCAGAACAACCCTCAGTTTAGGACAGAAGCTGATACCTTCTGCAAGAAGAAAGCGGCGGCCCTGCATGAGCTTCCCAATCTAAAGAACGACTGGTTTAAAAATAAAACATGTAATATGCAAAAACTTGCAGATCAACACAAGATGTGCGAATTTTTCAATTCCACTATAACCTTTCATGGGCCAATCACTCATGGTGCAGCCCCCCCTCCGCTCATCCGACGGTAATTCCCTAATTAAAGACGAAGAAGGCATCCTTCAGTACTGGAAAGAACACTACCATTCGCTGCTCAACTGAAGCACCGATGTGGATGTCCTAACTACCCAACAGCTGACATCGGTCGCAGATATTGACTATGAGGCAACAGTCACTGAATGCTGGATAGATCTGCGACTCAACCAACTCAACACAGCTAGGGTAGCTACTTTTGTATTCGGATAGTTAATTTTATGGTAATAAAATGGCAGCGGCGGCGGCGGCAGCGGCGGCGGCGGCAGCAGCAGCAGCTGTAGTAGTAGTAGTAGTAGTAGTAGTAGTAGTAGTAGTAGTAGTAGTAGTAGTAGTAGTAGTAGTAGTAGTAGTAGTAGTATGCGTGTGTGTGTGTGTGTGTGTACTGTGGGAATAATGCCAGTGTTAGGGGAGAAGTGCCAAGACTCGAAGGTAGAGACTAGGACTAGGTGAAGGCTGTCAGTTGTTCGGGACGAGAGCCAAGGTTAAGAAGATGATGTCAAGACAAGTCAAGAGAGTACCAGTACGAGGGAAGGAAGGGTGACGAGTGTTATGGAAAGGCTGTCTCGTTCAGAGGTCAGCCTGGGTTATAACTCAAACTAGGTTACAGGTCAATTTTGAGTCATAGGTTATCTTGGGTCACAGGTCAGCTTGGGTCACGGGTCAGCTTGGGTCACGGGTCAGCTTGGGTCGCGGGTCAGCTTCAACAATCAATCAGCTGGGTCGTAAGTCATTGTTCAACTGGGTCACAAGACTATGGTCAGAGATGTCAACATAGACAAAGGTTCCTTGGGTCACAAAGGTCAGCTGAGGTCAGATCAGCAGGGCCGGGGATCTGGGGTAGTCTTTAGTCTTCACTCTAACAAGGTGTGTGTGTGTGCGTGTGTGTACTTAGTTGCGTATGGAATGTGTTAATTTACGTGTATGAGTATCAAACACAATTTTAACCTATGAATCAAGGGTCATAAACTGCTAGTTTGTGCGGACTTCAATAGTATTGTACTGGTCCAACTGCCCAGTTTGTGTCTAGTCATCTCTCATAACCTGACCCCAAACTCAGTAGAGGTGCTCAAGAACAGTGTTTTATACTTAATGCTGTTGTTTACGGCTGTTGTTATATGTGTTATTCAATGTCTGTCTGTGACTCCTGTTTACACTCTGAGTCTGAGTCGAGATAAGTATTTCAGAAAGTAAGTGAGCGAGTACGAGTATTTGTCTTGGTTTGGTAATAACTCTTGATACACATTGAGTTTTGGTTTACAATTATTCCGTATGTGTTATTCTTGCTTGTGTTGCAAATGTGTTGAACACAATAGCCTCATGTGTTTATTTTCTGTGTTTACAAAATGCTGTGATATGATAAAAGACATTTACTGAGTACCGTTTGTTAACTAATTTGTCTGTACTTGTACTAGCAGCTGCTTCTGTGCTGTCGTTTGTAAACTAATCAAACTAAATTACACTTTACTCGGCATAACTCGAGCGTCAACGTAAGATTAAGTCACCTCCTGCACCAGTAATTGCTCCCCCACATCATAAAATCAACAATTCACCTTACTCACACATCCACCACTCTAACCGTCGTCTCCTTCCCACTCCCCCACACAAGGGCGAGCCACACATACACCCACTGAGGTCATGGACCCAATCTGTGCCTCGAGGTCATAAACGGGCTACACCCTCGTCCTGGACCCTTGCTCATTACTCGTCACGCCGTGTTTAGGATTACTATGATTCCCAAGAGAAGGGCGGATGATGGTCTCCCCGCCAGTACTCGGCTGTCACTTCAACTGGGATTCTGGTTAATATTATCAGTTTGATGTAATTGAAACTGTTTATAAATGAAGCCGTTATACAAAATGTTGCAAGCAAGTTTTGAGAAGGTGGTTTGTTATTATGTGCTTATATAGTCTAATTTATTGTTTTTCTTAAGGTGACGGAGGAGTGATATATCGACTAACAGCTCGTGGTAGTGGTGGTGGTGGTGGCGTCGCTTACATGACAAAGTCACTACATAAGAATGGAGGAAACTGCAGAGGGCCTATTAGCCCATACAGGGCACTAAGAAAGGATCAAAACCTTTGTTGAGAATCCTGATCACCTAGGAAATAAAATCCATTTTATGTGCCAGTAAAAAGATGCTGATAAAAATATGTGGTGAGGTGTTTGTGTCAGGGGCGGGGACGAGTCCTCGCTTGACCGGCGCCGCGACAAGTTTAGGAGCTCACTTGACCAGGCTTCCGCGACAGCCTCTGGAGGTGTTGACCGCCGAGAACGACGTCCGAAACAAGGTGGGCAATCGTCGTTAGAGGGAAGAAGAAATAGATGAAAAGAATCCTTGTTGATATGTTGGCAGGAGTCCACCAGCGAGTCGATCTTGTATAATGACATTGGGGCCATCAAAAGTCGACGGTAAATATCATCAACACACAAAACCAGCCAATTATTGATTACGGGGGCCCCAGGGCCGGAGAGGACTTGCTGACTCAGATGCGGTGCCAAGTGGAGGCCAGGCGTCCGAGCAGGGGCATAACCTGACTTTTTCCACCCCTCGTGGCACCATGGCACTGACCACAAAGCCAGCAGGCACTAACCCAAGACGCTGGTCCTGCTGAAATATAACTTTAAGAGAGATTTCATCGTGGTGGGAATAGTGATTATGGGAGATAGACGACGACGGGGGATGGTAATGATGATAATGATAAGGAATTAGCTGGTGTCGTACGAAGTGTGTCGTCGGACTGACAGTGTGCCAAGTAAGAGTGGCGACAGGCTCCGCCCTCGTGCCACGGTGGGCGGAGCCTGACTGACCAGCCCTTCCCACTCTGGCCTCGTCCCGCCCCCTGGCCTGCGTGCGCAATACTTCCCTTGAAATCTTCAAATAATAGAGGTGAAGCTTCTATTTAGTGTACTTTGTTCCCTTAGATGAAGCGCACCTCCCATTGTGTCCCTCATGTTCCTCATTTTCCAGTTCCATTCCCATGTCATTTCCTCCCATTTTCTTTGGACGGCCGAGTCTACGACGATGTTGGGTATGTCGCCGCTGTTTCACCGGCTGGGTAGACTACTAGTACAGCCAATAGACATTTGTATAGCCAAATATAGCCAAGCGTTTAGACAGTATTTGACTAATGATAGACCTAGAGTCGCGCATCGGGGGCGACCACAGCCACTCCCGTGCCCTAGACAACTCTTTCTACTGTAGTTGTACAGCGTTGACTTTCTGCTCTAGCTCTAACTCGTTACTTTCTGTTCTAGCTCTAACTCGTTACTTTCTGCTCGATCTCTAACTCGTTACTTTCTGCACTAACTCTATCTCGAACTTCCTGCTCTAACTCGCTCACCATTTTTTGCTTTAGTTTTTAACGCGTTAACTCTGTATCATATCTATAGAACGTTTTAAATACAATAGCTTTAGACAACTTGTCGAAGACTAGCATAGAGTTTCCGTAGAGTTTTACGCGTTCCTTGCAAGAGCTGACTTTCGCTGTGTACACTAGAGATAATTGTTCTTGGGGTATTACATCCTTTTACTCATCATAGCAGAACGTTTTGTTATGTTCCCATGAACTACTCCAAGATTAATGTATTTTGATGCCGTAGACTATAGATACCCGAGTAGACAAGTGAAGCAAGAAACAGGTTCTCAATTATTCCGATCAGTGAAATCAGATTTAAAATCTGTTGAGTGAGACGCGAGTGTATATTAACGGTGTTCTCTCGTTGGAATGGCTTGTGGAGGGACGCTGTTACCGGTCGAGGTGTGGAAATCGTCGCAATCGAGTGCGGGATTCGAGTGTAATGTGGTTCTGGTGCAATTAGCGAGCGATTGTGATGGCGGTTGACACCTTGTGGTTACTGTGAGTGAGTTAGTCTCCCTGGCCTCATGTGCAGCCCTTTAGCGCCTCTTGTTCCTACATGTGGTCGGTCACCAATACTTGTTTGTGGCCAGTCAAAGTAAGGCACCATGGCCATGAAAGAAGGGCTGCGACCACTAACGAAGGGCTGTGACCATGAGTGACGGGCTTTGACCATGAAGGAAGGGCTGTAACCACGAATGATGGGCTGCTATCATGAATGAAGGGCTGCAATCATGAATGAAGGGCTGCGATCATGAATGAAGGGCTGCGACCATGAATGAAGGGCTGCTATCATGAATGAAGGGCTGTGACCACGAATGAAGTTCTGTGACCATGAATGAAGGGCTATAACCTCGAATGAAGGGCTATAATCACGAATGAAGGGCTATGGTCATGAATGGAGGGCTGCTATCATGAATGAAGGGCTGTAACCATGAATGAATTGCTGCGATCATGAATGAAGGACTGTGATCATGAATGAAGGTGCTGCTGTCATGAATGAAGGACTGTGACCATGAAAGAAGGGCTGCTATTAAGAGTGATGGACTTTGACCATGAATGAAGGGCTGCTATCATGAATGAAGGGCTGTAGCCATGAATGAAAGGCTGTAACCACGAATGAAGGGCTGCTATCATGAATGAAGGGGTGCGATCATGAATGAAGGGGTGCTACCATGAATGAAGGGCTGCAACCATGAATGACGGGCTGTAACCATGAATGAAAGGCTGCGATCATAAATGAAGGACTGCGATCATGACTGAAGGACTGTGACCATGAATGAAGGGCTGCGATCATGAATGAAGGATTGCGATCATGAATGAAGGACTGCGATCATGATGAAGGACTGTGACCATGAATGAAGGGCAGTAGCCATGAATGAAGGGCTGTAGCCATGAATGAAGGGCTGCTATCATAAATAAAGGGCTGTAACCACGAATGAAGGGCTGCGATCATGAAAGAATGATTGCGATCATAAATGAAGGACTGCTATCATGAATGAAGGACTGTGACCATGAATGAAGGGCAGTAGCCATGAATGAAGGGCTGTAGCCATGAATGAAGGGCTGCTATCATAAATGAAGGGCTGTAACTACGAATGAAGGGCTGCTATCGTGAATGAAAGGCTGCGATCATGAATGAAAATTTGCGATCATGAATGAAAGGCTGCGATCACGAATGAAAATTTGCGATCATGAATGAAAGGCTGCGATCACGAATGAAAATTTGCGATCATGAATGAAAGGCTGCGATCATGAATGAAAATTTGCGATCATGAATGAAAGGCTGCGATCACGAATGAAAATTTGCGATCATGAATGAAAGGCTGCGATCATGAATGAAAGGCTGCGATCACGAATGAAAATTTGCGATCATGAATGAAAGGCTGCGATCACGAATGAAAATTTGCGATCATGAATGAAAGGCTGCAATCACGAATGAAAATTTGCGATCATGAATGAAAGGTTGCGATCATGAATGAAAATTTGCGATCATGAATGAAAGGCTGCGATCACGAATGAAAATTTGCGATCATGAATGAAAGGCTGCGATCGTGAATGAAAATTTGCGATCATGAATGAAGGGCTGCGATCATGAATGAAGGGCTGCAATCATGAATGAAGGGCTGCAATCATGATCGAAGGATTGCGATCATGAATGAAGGGCTGCAATCATGAATGAAGGACTGCGATCATGAATGAAGGGCTGCGATCATGAATGAAAGGCTGCGATCATGAATGAAAATTTGCGATCATGAATGAAAGGCTGCGATCACGAATGAAAAGTTGCGATCATGAATGAAAGGCTGCGATCACGAATGAAAATTTGCGATCATGAATGAAAGGCTGCGATCACGAATGAAAATTTGCGATCATGAATGAAAGGCTGCGATCACGAATGAAAATTTGCGATCATGAATGAAAGGCTGCGATCACGAATGAAAATTTGCGATCATGAATGAAAGGCTGCGATCACGAATGAAAATTTGCGATCATGAATGAAAGGCTGCGATCGTGAATGAAAATTTGCGATCATGATTGAAAGGCTGCGATCTTGAATGAAGGACTGCGATCATGAATGAAGGGCTGCGATCATGAATGAAGGGCTGCAATCATGAATGAAGGGCTGCAATCATGATTGAAGGATTGCGATCATGAATGAAGGGCTGCAATCATGAATGAAGGACTGCGATCATGAATGAAGGGCTGCGATCATGAATGAAAGGCTGCGATCATGAATGAAGGATTTTGATCACAAATGAAGGACTGCGATCATGAATGAAGGGCTGTGATCATAAATGAATGGCTGCGATCATGAATGAAAGGCTGCGATCACGAATGAAAATTTGCGATCATGAATGAAAGGCTGCGATCGTGAATGAAAATTTGCGATCATGAATGAAAGGCTGCGATCTTGAATGAAGGACTGCGATCATGAATGAAGGGCTGCGATCATGAATGAAGGGCTGCATTCATGAATGAAGGGCTGTAATCATGAATGAAGGATTGCGATCATGAATGAAAGGCTGCAATCATGAATGAAGGATTGCGATCATGAATGAAGGGCTGCAATCATGAATGAAGGACTGCGATCATCAATGAAGGGCTGCGATCATGAATGAAAGGCTGCTATCATGAATGAAGGATTTTGATCACAAATGAAGGACTGCGATCATGAATGAAGGGCTGCGATCATAAATGAATGGCTGCGATCATGAATGAAAGGTTGTGATCATGAATGAAGGACTGCAATCATGAATGAAGGACTGTGATCATGAATGAAGGACTGAAATCATGAAGGAAGGGCTGCGATCATGAATGAAGGTCTGCAATCATGAATGAAGGGCTACGATCATGAATGAAAAGCTGCAACGAAGCTGCAACGATGAATGATGGGCTAGAGCCGCAAACAAACCAACACGATCTCACAAGCATGAGTCTCAGCAACTGCGAGCGAACAACTTGCTGCCGTTCAGGGATTAAACCTGACCGCAAGCGAAGTGTTGCGGAGGGAAGTAGTTTGTTTCTCGGAGCTTAAGGCAGTCTTTTTGACACCTTATACAGTTACCGCAAACGCAAGTGATTCACTGGGACATGTATGTATCGCCACAACGCTTCTCCGTCACTTCACAAGGTCGACGTAACAGTAAATATCCTTCAGGCAATGCTAGACCGTGTCTTTTGGTAACTTCTATAAATGCAAAAATCGTAAATAATCTTCAACCTCTACTGTATCGTCACTGTTGATGTTATAATGTATTACTGCGCTTCAACAATTTATATAGGTCTTTAAAGCTTAAACATTTGTACTAGATCAGTAACTACACTCGTCACCAACAGTGTGTGTGTGGTATGACCAGTTCTAACACCGGAGCCTCCACTAATCTCCATCCAGGTCGGGTACTGTACTGTATCTTCACATTAAACAAACTAAATCTAACCTAACTTTTCCATAGTTATAACAACCCAATATAATCAGTGTAAGCGCAGTTAGCGTCGTGTTATCACACATGTTGCAACTTTGACCGGAAAGGTTTTGAAAGTCAGTTGCTGTCTCAGAAAGTTTCTTGTTGTCTGAAAGACACGGTACCTGTTGACGCTTCGAAAAGCCTGTGGTCTGACTCAGAGAACCTGTGGATGATTTAGAGAGCCTATGGGTGATTCAGAGAACCTGTGGGTGACTTAGAGAACCTGTGAGTGACTTAGAGAGCCTGTGGGTGACTCAGAGAGCCTGTGGGTGACTCAGAGAGCCTGTGGGTGACTCAGAGAGCCTGTGGGTGACTCAGAGAGCCTGTGGGTGACTCAAAAAGTCTGCCACTGTCTCGAATTTTTCCTTTACTATCTCGAACGCATGTTGCCGTTTAACATAAACCTGCTATTGTCAAAAAATCCCTTGCTCTTGTATTGAAAAGCCTATTGTCGTCTAAGATAAAACTGTTGTTGTCTCAAAACTCCTGCTTGAAAACGTTGTTGGTGTCTCGAAGAGCCTGATGTTGGACTGTGGCAGCAGACTGGTGGTGCTGTTATAACTGCTCTGCAACAACTAAGACCTTTAATGCGTAACTACTGTAGCTTAGTAATTACACTATCATTAACAATTCAAAATTAAGAGATAGAATCCCCGAGTGAGTAAACATCGCCTTTTCCCTCAGCTCGTCAGTTTTTGTCGACGAGGACAACGTTAAAAACTGTTTCTATGGATGGTTTACAGCAACCATGGATGATAGGGAAAGACTCGGTAAGGGAAAATATGGCTAACTCCATGTTATCATAAATACTCTCACAAGAAATTTATGTTTTATGACAATGAATGCTTAACATCGATAAAATATTTGTCCCTCGAGGTATATATAATTCCCTAAAATAATTATGTCTATATTTTATGTAGCAACAGCGAGAAGGTAAAGACACGTTGCGCGCTGCTCCTATCTCTCGTCAATTTATTGTCACCTCTTAAAGTTACATTACATCATTATTAGTGCTGCTACATCCCACACATTATTTCTACATCATTAACAATGTTACTACATCCCACACATTATTACTACATCATTAATAGTGTTACTACATCCCACACATTATTACTACATCATTAATAGTGTTACT
The DNA here is from genome assembly GCF_018991925.1 of Homarus americanus. Classification (NCBI taxonomy): domain Eukaryota; kingdom Metazoa; phylum Arthropoda; class Malacostraca; order Decapoda; family Nephropidae; genus Homarus; species Homarus americanus. Next base: position 8,900,569 of record NW_024731852.1, read on the forward strand.
ACATCCCACACATTATTACTACATCATTAATAGTGTTACTACATCCCACACATTATTACTACATCATTAATAGTGTTACTACATCCCACACATTATTACTACATCATTAATAGTGTTACTACATCCCACACATCATTACTACATCATTAATAGTGTTACTACATCCCACACATTATTACTACATCATTAATAGTGTTACTACATCCCACACATTATTACTACATCATTAATAGTGTTACTACATCCCACACATTATTACTACATCATTAATAGTGTTACTACATCCCACACATTATTACTACATCATTAATAGTGTTACTACATACACATTATTACTACATCATTAATAGTGTTACTACATCCCACACATTATTACTACATCATTAATAGTGTTACTACATCCCACACATTATTACTACATCATTAATAGTGTTACTACATCCCACACATTATTACTACATCATTAATAGTGTTACTACATCCCACATCTACATCATTAATAGTGTTACTACATCCCACACATTATTACTACATCATTAATAGTGTTACTACATCCCACACATTATTACTACATCATTAATAGTGTTACTACATCCCACACATTATTACTACATCATTAATAGTGTTACTACATCCCACACATTATTACTACATCATTAATAGTGTTACTACATCCCACACATCATTACTACATCATTAATAGTGTTACTACATCCCACACATTATTACTACATCATTAATAGTGTTACTACATCCCACACATTATTACTACATCATTAATAGTGTTACTACATCCCACACATTATTACTACATCATTAATAGTGTTACTACATCCCACACATTATTACTACATCATTAATAGTGTTACTACATCCCACACATTATTACTACATCATTAATAGTGTTACTACATCCCACACATTATTACTACATCATTAATAGTGTTACTACATCCCACACATTATTACTACATCATTAATAGTGTTACTACATCCCACACATTATTACTACATCATTAATAGTGTTACTACATCCCACACATTATTACTACATCATTAATAGTGTTACTACATCCCACACATTATTACTACATCATTAATAGTGTTACTACATCCCACACATTATTACTACATCATTAATAGTGTTACTACATCCCACACATTATTACTACATCATTAATAGTGTTACTACATCCCACACATTATTACTACATCATTAATAGTGTTATTACATCCCACACATTATTACTACATCATTAATAGTGTTACTACATCCCACACATCATTACTACATCATTAATAGTGTGCCATTACATCCCACACACATTACTACATCACACAGTGCTACTACATCCCACACATTATTACACACATCATTAATAGTGTTACTACATCCCAATATTACTATTACTACATCATTAATAGCAAGTCAATACATCCCATTACATTATTACATCATTACAGTGTTAATACTACATCCCACACATCATTACTACATCATTAATAATACATTTACATCCTACTATTACTACACACATCATTATTAGTGTTACTACATCCCACACATTATTACTACATCACACAGTGTTACCACATCCCACAGCATTATGCCACATCACACAGTGTTACTACATCCCACACATCACATTACATCATTAACAATGTTGCCACATCCCACACACACATTACATCATTAATAGTGTTAATACATCCACACATCATTACTACATCATTAATCAATGTTACTACATCCCACACATTATTACTTACATCATTAATAGTGTTACTACATCCCACACATCATTACTACATCACACACAGCCACACATCCCACACATTACTACATCATTAATCAGTTATCCTACACACATTATTACTACATCATTAAGTGTTGGCTACATCCCCACACACATTATTACTACATCACAATAATACTACATCCTACACATTATTACTATATCACATTAGTGTTATTACATCCCACACATTATTACTAGCATCATTATTAGTGCACATATCCGCCACATTATTATTACATCATTAATAGTGTTACATCCACACATCATTACATCACATAGTGTTACTAAGCATCCCACACATTATTACTACATCATGAAGAAAAGTTACTACATCCTACACATACACACAGCATCACACAGCACACATCCCACACATTATTGCTTACATCACATAGTGTTACCACATCCCACACATTATTACTTACATCATTAATAGTAAGCACATCCCACACATTGTTGGCTTACATCACAATAGTGTTACTACATCTACACATTATTACTTTACATCATTACATAGTGTTACTACATCCCACAAGCTAATATTAATACATCATTAATATATTACATCCCACACATTATTAATACTGCCATTACATTCCGCTATATTATTACACACATTAGTGTTACTACATCCCACATTATTACTACATCATAATAGTGCTACTACATCCACACATTATTACTTACATCATTAATAGTATATTTTAATCCACATTATTACTATATCATTAATAGTGTTACTACATCCCACACATTATTACATCAATAATAGTGTTACTACATCCCACACATTATTACTTACATCATTAATAGTGTTACTACATCCCACACATTAATATTAAGACCACACAGTATTACATCCCACACATTATTATTACACACAATAGTGCTACATCCCACACATCATTACATCATTATTAGTGTTAATGCATCCACACATCATTACTACATCAATAGCAGGCACACCACACATTATTATTACATCATTATAGTGTTACTACATCCACACATATTACTACATCACACAGTGTTACTACATCCCACACATCACATTTACATCACATTATATATTTACATCCCACACATTATTACTACATCAATAACAGTGTTACTACATCCTGCCACATTATTACTACATCAATAAAAAGCACACATCCCACACATTATTACTACATCATTAATAGTGTTGCTTTCACATTCCAATATTAATTATTACTACATCATTAATATGTTACTACATCCCACACATCATTACTACATCATTAACAATGTTACTACATCCCTACCAATATTACTACATCATTAACAATGTTACTACATTCCACACATTATTACTACATCATTAATAGTTACTACATCCCGTTAATATTATTAATACATCATTAATAGTGTTACTACATCCCACAATATTATTACTTACATCATTAATAGTGTTACTACAATTACCACATCATTACATCATTAACAATGTTACTACATCCCACACATTATTACTATCACATTAGTGCTACTACATCCACACATTATTACTTACATCATTAATAGTGTTACTAATATCCAATACATTATTACTACATTATTAGTGTGTTACTATAATCCCACACATTATTATTACATCACACAATGTTACTACATCCTGCCACATTACTACATCATTATTAGTGTTACTACATCCCACATTTTAATACATCATTAATAGTGCTACTAACATCCCACACATATTACTACATCATTACCAGTGTTACTACATCCCACATATTATTACTATACATCAATAATAATGTTACTACATCCTGCCACATATATTTCACATCATTAATAGTGTTACTACATCCCACACATTATTATTACTACATCACATAGTGTTACTACATCCTGCCACATCATTACTACATCATTAATAATGCTACTACATTCCAATATATTATTATTACATCATTAATAGTAAGCATACATCCTTACACATTATTACTTACATCACATTAGTAAGGCTTACATCCCACACATTATTACTACATCATTAATAGTGTTACTACATCCCACACATTATTACAATTAGTGCCACAGTATCCTACATACCACACATTTCACATCATTAATAGGCATACATCCCACACATTGCTTACATTACACAGTAAGTTACTACATCCCACACATACATTACATTTCGTTAATAGTGTTTTACTACATCCACATTATTACTAAGATCATTAATAGTGTTACTACATCCTGCCACATCATTATTACATCATTAACAATACATGCATTCCATGCATTATTACTACATCATTAATAGTGTTATTACATCCCACACATTATTACTACATCATTAATAGTGTTACTTACATCCTACACATTATTACTACACTAAGCAATAGTGTTACTTTCACATCCCACAATATTATTAGCTACATCATTAATAAATACATTACATCTCCACACATTATTACTACACATCATTATTAGTGTTACTACATCCCATACATTATTACTTTCACATCATTAATAGTGCTACTACATCCCACATTATTACTAATTAATAGTGTTGGCTTACATCCCACACATTATTACTACATCATTAATAATGTTAATATCCTGACACATTATTACTACATCAATAATAGCACACATCCTTGCCACATTATTACTACATCATTAATAGTGTTACTACATCCCACACATCATTATTACTACATCATTAACAATGTTACTACATTCCACACATTGTTACGTATCGGCTACAGGGCACATCCACACATTATTACTACATTATTAAAGTAATACATCCTGCACACATTATTAATAAGGATCATTAAGAAATACTACATCCCACACACATTATTACTAAGTACTACATACAGTGTTACTACATCCCACACATCACACACATATCATTAATAGTGCCATTACATCCACACATTATTAATACATCATTACTAGTGTTATTACATCCCACACATTATTACTACATCATTAATAGTGCTACTACATCCCACACATTATTACTACATCATTATTAGTAGCATATCCCATACATTATTACTACCACACAGTGTTAATACATCCACACATTATTACTACATCATTAATAGTGGCCATACATCCCACATTGCTTTCATTACATCATTAATAAAGTTACGATCCCACACATCATTACTACATTTCAATAATGTTACTATATTCCACATATTATTACTACATCATTAATAGTGTTATTTCATATCCACATTATTACTACATCATTAATAGTGTTACTACATCCCATACACATTATTACTACATCATTAATAGTGTTATTGGTACCCATTAATATCATTACTACATCATTAACAATGTTACTACATCCTTAATACGTACGGTGTTTCTACATAATAATACTACCACTATTAGTCCTTCATAAAAATACTACCATTATTAGTCTTACACAATAATATACACAATACACAATACTACCATCAATAGTCTTACATAATTTTTTTTTACGTGGCCTCCAGCCTCCCCCAATAGGCACACCTTCGCCTCCATTTTATTACCTTAAAATTAAATTATCTCTTATACATAAGTATTATCCTAGCCAGGTGTTGAGTTAAGGAGCGCAGATCTATGCGGCATTCAGTGACTGCTGCCTCATAGTCAATATCTTGCAACTGTCGGCTTCAGCCGATGCTCTTGTTCCCCTGAGGCAGAGCAAAGCAGACCCAAGGGGAGAGAGAGAAGGACAAATGACATCTCATCCAGGCTAACAGAATTTTCTGGGCTGCTGTTTGTTCCGGATAAATTCCGGAGTCTGGCGTGGTAGCTATCTGCACTTGGTCCCATCCCACCAGAGTTATGAACAGCAGAGGAGGAAGCTGCTCTGGACTGTCGCTCTGAATTCTGTCCCCACACTTTTGTCTTGTCGTTCTCGTTCCTCCTGTGCAGCAGCGAGCTGTTATTGTGATACGTACATGGGATAAAAAAAACTTGATGTCGAAGAAGGCCTGTCCCCTGTGACCAACTTTGAGCACCGACGCCAATACGGCAAGAAGTTAGTTAGGTGTCATTTGTTGATGTTTAAGTCCTATGTTGGAAATTACCGTCTAATGGAAGGATGGTGGTTTGTCTTCACCTCGGTTATTCGCCACAGATTTCCTTCAACATATTTCCCAGAGATCCCTTACTTCGTCATGCCCTTATGCATATGAAGTCTTTCACGTATACTCATGGCGTGATCGACGTCATAGAAGAGCCACACTCATTGGGGAGGGCAAACTTTCATTGGCCTACTGTACCCATAGGAGCAATGTCTGTAAATTGCTGTTTATCGAGACTGGAAACCATTTGCCCTTATCGGTACCCAGTTAAGCAGTTCGAGGAGCCCACCTCGCTATAGCTACTTTTTTTTCTTCAAATTTCTGCATTTACAGCATCAGTTACTGCAACTATCACTTGCATGCCATGTAATGGACCGAATCTTGTTTATCACTGTATCCACCACCTGCCAAGTGTCTTGAGCTATTATGTTGTGAGGGCTGCCATGGAGCTTAACTCGAGTTTTCATGTTCGGTGGAAGCAATCTCCTGGATCGGTCAATCCCATCTTCCAGTCTCGGTGGTAGTGCAAGGAGTGATTTTCTCGTTAAAGAAGTAGAAGAAAGCCATTAATTTGGGAATGGAATTGATGCTGATAGCTCCAGAGGGTGGAGGAGGGGTCCGATATCAGGGAATAGTGCGCATCAGGTAGTTCCAGTGATGCTCGACCTGGTATCACCGCAAAGCCGCATATGGCCCTGGTGTTAGTAACATCAGACAGAGCTTGGATTTCCTTAACCCACCTATTCACCTTTCCTGTTACGTGCCCAGTCTTGAAGTCCGTCGCTGATTATTGCGCCAAGGTGTCTTAGCCACCCTGTTATTATTTTGACTCACTTCCACCGAACACCCCTGCTGCCCGTTCATAATGTTCTACTACAATGAGGAAGGACTTGCTGGCGTTTGGTGGTACCCGTTTAGATTCCCTGTGACAGCTACTATGTCCTGTTCACTTTTTGATGTCCTTACTTTCCTGCTCCCTGTAGGTCGTCAGCGCATTACTTGGCTTCTGACCTTGCTGATCCAAATTTACAGTGTTGGAGCACGGATAGCCTATTGCGTACATTGGATACTGCTGCAAATAGGTCCCCTGCGCTGTTCCCCAGTTGGATCAGTATGATGGTATCACAACAGTAGAGCCTGTATGTTTTCAACATGTTTTCGCAAAGCTTGGACACTTTGATCCTTGATGTTAGTGCAGTGTGGCCTTGTATAGATATGCTGAATGCGTTTAAAGGTCCAACAGAGAACGGCCTCACAATCACGCTGCTCAAATATCGTTCTCATGGCGTGAATGGCAGCTTCCTCCAGCCTGGTGACAGCACAAACTGCAGGTTCTTTCTGCTGTTGTCCTGACATCCTTTACCATTCCATTATGCATTTTCCGATGATCAGCCTCAGCACTTCTCACCCCTATAGGGGCCTACATCCTGTATTCTTATCCAGGGAATGAGGTGGCATGCCGTCGAGCATTACGGTGATACAGCACGAGGTTGCTAGCTTCTTGCAAGCAAGGTAAATGGCAGTGCAGAGACCACTGTAACGTAAATAAACCTGGTAAGTGCTAGAGGATGACTTCCAACTGCTTCAGAATCCAGACCTTTTAGCTGGGCCAGCCCCTCACTTAGTTTTCAGTGCCTTTTTCCACACCATCCCTCCCTGTTATTTTCTCGAACAGGACAGCATTTGGTGGGATATAGTCATCCTGGAACCCGATGCCTTCGTCTTCACTTGTTGGGGGATTTATATTTCATGAATGAATAACAAGAATGTTTATATTTCATGTATGAATAACAAGGATATTTATATTTCATGTATGAATAACAAGAATATTTATATTTCATGAATGAATAACAAGAATATTTATATTTCATGTATGAATAACAAGAACATTTATGTTACATGAATGAATAACAAGAACATTTATATTTCATGTATGAATAACAAGGATATTTATATTTCATAATAACAATAAGAATGTTTATATTTCATGTATGAATAAATATATTTATATTTCATGTATGAATAACAAGAATATTTATATTTCATGAATGAATAACAAGAATATTTATATTTCATGTATGAATAACAAGAACATTTATGTTACATGAATGAATAACAAGAACATTTATATTTCGTGAATGAATAACAAGAATATTTATATTTCATGAATGACTAACAAGAACATTTATATTTCATGTAAGAATAACAAGAACATTTATATTTCATGTATGAATAACAAGAACATTTATATTTCATGTATGAATAACAAGAACATTTATGTTACATGAATGAATAACAAGAACATTTATATTTCGTGAATGAATAACAAGAATATTTATATTTCATGTATGAATAACAAGAACATTTATATTTCATGAATGAATAACAAGAACATTTATATTTCATGTAAGAATAACAAGAACATTTATATTTCATGTATGAATAACAAGAACATTTATATTTCATGTATGAATAACAAGAACATTTATATTTCATGTATGAATAACAAAAACATTTATATTTCATGTATGAATAACAAGAACATTTATATTTCATGTATGAATAACAACGTGTTCGTTCTCTTTCGTTCACCCGGACAACACACACCTAACTCTTCCGTCGTTGCATGAAGGTAACAAAAAAAAAGAATCCGTAAAACAACTATCCGTGATTGTGTTTCTCTATTATACAGAAGCCAGCCGGTAGATATTTTAACCATAATGGGATAATGGGTAGATATTTAACCAAACAATTTATTAACACTGCATAAAAGTAAGTAAATGTTGTATCACACTATACTCAAGGGAAACGGTAGTTATGTGGCCAGTTAATAAGTCTTTCGCTGCATGATGTGGTGGTACAGGTATTCTTATAATAGACACAAGTTCATCAGTCGGTTCATGTAAAAAAAAATTACCAATGGGCCTTCACAATTATGTACTTGTATTTCGGAACAAACTAACCAACCTTAATCAAGTATTTCGGAACAAACTAAACAATCACAATTATATATTTCGAAGCAAACTTAGTAACCACAATTCGTCGCTACTGTGTTAATTAAGATATCATGAATACAATATCGGCTATTCAATAATACGTGATTTTTGCGGCTGGTGTGAACAATATATCAGTAAATCAAAGACTTAAAATAAATCTGTCATCATTGTTTTCATTATCAATTAACAGCCAAATACTTGAGATATGTCGTAGTTCTTTTCTCCATCAGGCCATCAGAATATTTACAATAGCCAACATCGTAAGTTAAGACCGTTTCAAAAGGTACAAACAGTAAGCAGAATGTATCATCATAACTAGTTTTTTTACCAACACTCGCACCTTCCCGACCCAAGCCCATGACCTGATTTCTTACTCAAACTTTAGTGTATCAATGACAGTTCGAGTACACAGGCAGTGCAGGCACACAAACAATATACACGGACTGTGTACATGGCTATCTGAAGGAAAATGTCCGGATAACGAAGGGATACGGATAAGTGACGCCCAGGAGAAAAAACACAAAAACAATAACAGTTGATATTACAGTGAGCATTTCTCTGATTTATGGGAAGGTCCGGATAATGGGAAGGCCCGGATAATGAGAAGGTCCGGATAATGACAGATTCTGAATAAGAGAAGGGCAGAGAAAAACAAAACATGTTGAACTACAATTCCAGCGAGTCATTGTTTCAAAGACTGGTCGGAACAATGGGAGAATCCGGTTAAATAAAGAGAAGAGGAAGGGAGAGTCCTGATAAGAAGAGGAAATCAGGAAAAATTAAAATTAAGAGGAAAAGAGAAGGTCCTGATAACGACGGAATACGAGTAAGTGACATCTAGTGGGGGGGGGTGAGGGTGAGGGGAGATTCCAACGAGAAATTCTGCTTTTCATGAAGAGTCGGGATAACGAGGGGGGTGGTGGTGGTGGTGGTGGTGGTGGTGGTGGTGGTGGTTCCGATGAGCAAAGTCCAGAGGAAGTTAGAAAAAAGACGACTTGAGATTCCAACGAACATTTCTGCGGTTCTAGGCGTCAACATCACACGAGCGGCACAAGAAGGCGTCTGTAAAACCAAACAGGTGTTGGTGAGGGGCGGCTGTCCCTGAGAGTGTGAACCTTGGGTAGAGATGGGGAAAGACAGGTAGGAGAGACCGGGGAGATTGTGACGGTTAGGAGAGATAGGGAGATTGTGACGATTAGGAGAGACAAGGAGATTGTGACGGTTAGGAGAGATAGGGAGATTGTGACGATTAGGAGAGACAAGGAGATTGTGACGGTTAGGAGAGATAGGGAGATTGTGACGATTAGGAGAGACAAGGAGATTGTGACGGTTTGGAGAGACAGGAGATTGTGACGGTTAGGAGAGACAGGAGATTGTGACGGTTAGGAGAGACAGGGAGATTGTGACGATTAGAGAGACAAGGAGATGTGATGGTTTGGGAGAGACAGGAGATTTGCTAAGAGACAGGGAGATTGTGACGGTTAGGAGACAGGAGATTGATTTGTTAGGAGGAGACAGGAGATTGTGACGATTAGGAGAGACAAGGAGATTGTGACGGTTTGGAGAGACAGGAGATTGTGACGGTTAGGAGAGACAGGAGATTTGACGGTTAGGAGAGACAGGAGATTGTGACGATTAGGAGACAAGGAGATTGTGACGGTTTGGAGAGACAGGAGATTGTGACGGTTAGGAGAGACAGGAGATTGTGACGGTTAGGAGACAGGAGATTGTGACGGTTAGGAAAGACGGAGATTGTGACGGGTAGGAGAGATAGGGGAGAATACGACGAGCAGAAAAGATGGTTGGTAACGGAGGAGTGAGGTTAGGTTAGCTTAGGTGTGGTGTGAGTTGTTTTAATGTCATAATGTAAATAAAGACAACGACTGGACAAACATTAGCCTTCACCCATGCCTCCCTGGGTACCCAAAAAAAAAGTGTAATGAAAGAAAAAAAGATGAACAATTGGTCAGGACGTGGATGACAGACTTATAAAGAGTTAGGGAGGAAGTAATTAAATTCTGAGACGAAAAAAGACAAAGGGAGAGAAATTTCAGCGAACGGAATAAAAAGTTTTCAGTCTCTGGTAATACTATACTGTAGATGTCTATTGTTCCTATACTGATTATCAAATATTACAATGTATTATCAAAATCTTGAATATTTATTGTTCAAAACACGACGAGAGGGTAATGTGTTTCCCCTTAACATCTTAATGATAAATATTCATCCAAAACAAACGTGTCTCATCTGCACTGTGAGTGTGTGTGTGTGTGTGTGTGTGTGTGTGTGTGTGTGTGTGTGTGTGTGTGTGTGTGTGTGTGTGTGTGTGTGTGTGTGTGTGTGTGTGTGTGTGTGTGTGTGTGTGTGTGTGTGTGTGTGTGTGTGTGTGTGTGTGTGTGTGTGTGTGTGTGTGTGTGTGTGTGTGTGTGTGTGTGTGTGTGAGTGTGTGTGTGTGTGTGTGTGTGTGTGTGTGTGTGTGTGTGTGTGGTGTGTGAGTGTGTGTGTGTGTGTGTGTGTGTGCACGCATAACAATAACACCGTAACTATCACGTCACTGAATATTGGTTATAAATCATTTTTCTCTGCTAAAGAACTAATAACCTTGATTAACTTCTTATTTGTAGCGTGGATGCTAGTGTGTGGGTGAGGCTAGTGTGTGGGGTGTGGATCAAGCTAGGTGGGTGAGGCTAGTGTGTGGGGTGGATCAAGCTAGTGTGCGGGTGAGGCTAGTGGGTGTGGATCAAGCTAGTGTGGGTGAGGCTAGTGTGTGGGTGTGGACTGGTGTGCGTGAGGCTAGTGTGGGGATCAAGCTAGTGTGTGGGTGAGGCTATGTGGGTGGATCAAGCTAGTGTGTGGGTGAGGCTAGTGTGTGGGTGTGGGATCAAGCTAGTGTGTGGGTGAGGCTAGTGTGGGTGTGGATCAAGCTAGTGTGTGGGTGAGGCTGGTGTGGGTGTGGATCAAGCTAGTGTGGGTGAGGCTAGTGTGTGTGTGGATCAAGCTAGTGTGTGGGTGAGGCTAGTGTGTGGGGTGTGGATCAAGCTGGTGTGTGTGGGTGAGGCTAGTGTGTGTGTGGACTGCTAGTGTGTGGGTGAGGCTAGTGTGTGGGGTGTGGATCAAGCTAGTGTGGGTGAGGCTAGTGGGTGTGGATGCTAGTGTGTGGGTGAGGCTAGTGTGTGGGGTGTGGACTGCTGGTGTGGGTGAGGCTGGTGTGTGGGGTGGATCGCTGGGTGTGTGTGGGGTGAGGCTAGTGTGTGTGGATCGCTGGTGTGTGGGTGAGGCTAGGTGTGTGGGGTGGATCAAGCTAGTGTGCGGGTGAGGCTAGTGTGTGGGGTGTGGATCAAGCTAGTGCGGGTGAGGCTAGGTGTGTGGGGTGTGGATCAAGCTAGTGTGTGGGTGAGGCTAGTGTGTGTGGATCAAGCTGTGTGTGGGTGAGGCTAGTGTGGGGTGGATCAAGCTAGTGTGTGGGTGAGGCTAGTGTGTGGGTGTGGATCAGCTAGGGTGTGTGGGTGAGGCTAGTGTGTGGGTGGATCAAGCTAGTGTGCGGGTGAGGCTAGTGTGGTGGGTGTGGATCAAGCTGGTGTGTGGGTGAGGCTAGTGTGTGGGGTGAAATGCTAGTGTGTGGGTGAGGCTAGTGTGTGGGTGTGGACTGCTAGTGTGTGGGTGAGGCTAGTGGGTGGATCAAGCTAGTGTGTGGGTGAGGCTAGTGTGTGGGTGTGGATCAAGCTAGTGTGGGTGAGGCTAGTGTGTGGGTGTGGATCAAGCTAGTGTGTGGGTGAGGCTAGTGTGTGGGGTGTGGATGCTAGTGTGTGGGTGAGGCTAGTGTGGGTGGACTGCTAGTGTGCGGGTGAGGCTAGTGTGGGTGTGGATCAAGCTAGTGTGTGGGTGAGGCTAGTGTGTGGGTGTGGACTGCTAGTGTGTGGGTGAGGCTAGTGTGTGGGGTATGTGTTTGGTTGAGGATATTGTGTGGGTGTGAGTCAGGCTAGTGTGTGGAGTGTAGATCAAGGTAGTGTGTGTTGGTCAGGCTAGTGTGTGTGAGTGTGAGGCTGGAGTCTCAAAGCAACACGCTCCTCTGTCTTCCCAACTAAACGTGACAAAAACACCAAATTTCAGCCTCATAAACAAGTATTACCCAAATAATATTCACACAACAGACGTGAATATTATTGTGTTAGCTTTAATATGACTGACAAGTGCATCTAACATTCAGCTGATCCTATCAAACACATTCTCTTTCTTAGAAAAAATCAAGCATACACTAAAATATAATTATATGTATTTACACTGGAAAGGTAAGGATATTTCTGGTTATATCTACCAGGTAAATCTTGAAAGTAAACAGTGGGATCAAGAGAACACAATGAGCGTTGTCTGGGACTCGAGGTTACGCTAGGTCATGGCCTCGGCCCTGCAGGCTAACGGCTTCCCACACCGTTAGTTAGAAATGCGACTATTCCTCTTAAATGGCTGGTAAGAAAATTAACTAACTGGTTGACTTAAGGTAAAGCATAATATTAAACTTTTTTTTATCTTCCTTAAATTTAAGCCAAGCGGTTGTACATTCTTTCTTGTACAACTACAAAATTTTACCCTGGACCCAAGTGTAACTCATCCTGGACTAATGGTGAGTGGGCATCAACTAACAGTTTGGTTATTGTACACACGGACCTCTGTGCTGCTACAAACAATGATCAACTACAACAAATCCTGAACATCTGGTAATAATTTTAATATTTCCAGCCAGTAATTGTGATGAATGAGCAGATTAGCACAAGTTAATGGGAGAAAGAATATCCAACGTACAGCAACATGACTTTCTTACTCTCGAAGCGATAGTAATGATTAATCTCATGGTGTTACATTTACTTCTATTTTCTCTACATATCCGACACACACAACATGTACAGTGAAACCTCTTTATAACGGATTTTCACTTCCTGTAATCCGTAAGATATAACGCACTTTTCTCTCCATATAGTCCGTTAAATAGGGGGTTTCTATGTATTTAACCTTTAACTAGAAAGTCTACGGACATGGCGCACCCACATTCAACCACAACAAATAGCGCGTCCATAATACTTCCATAGTTCTACTCAGAAGATGATCTCCGTCATCGTATGAACTTTGACTTATAATCCACAAATTACAGTTGTTACTGTATCATCACAGGTAAGTCGGATTAATAGGCTAATAAAGACGAAGTCACCTGGCGACGTTTGTAACACCCGTTAGTGATGGGAATCAGCTCAACATAAGCTCAGTACAGCAACAGGACTAAGCAAACATCCCGAAAAGCTTAATATGTTTGTTTTGTTTCATTTAATCTATAATTCACGAGGATATTATTAGTTATTGCAGTCATTATATTTCTCCTTCAAAACTTGGTAAATTTTTGTTTGAGAATCAAAGCCACGAAGAATAAAGTAAAAATATTAACCTGGCTATTACACTACGTATAAACCTTAAGGAAATGGGACTAGGGTTATTTGCATCAACTTTTGTCGCATAAGATTTTGAATTCAAATTTTGGGGAAGTCATAATATTGGGAGACTGAATATAAGTATAATGTTAATTTTCAAGAAACACGACTACTGTATCGGTCTGTGAAATATCAATATTGAATAAGAGTGAATTAAAAAAAAATATTGATAGATAATTTTTTCGCCATTTAATGCAGAAGAAAAATTTTGGAAAGAATTTTAATCAGTAAAATTTCAGAAGATCGTTGTTGAATGGGACTTTATGCTACCTCTTTGTTACTCCAGGTTAATTCAGAGTCACGTTGGATTGAAACACGGGTTATGCAAGGTCGCTCCTCAGCCCAGTTATCCAATGTAAAAATGACTTTAAAATTAATGCAAACTCATGCCATTCCATACTGTAAAATCTAGTTGATGCATTTCCGACAAAAGTTAAAATCTAGTTCATTTGTTTCCAATAACTGTGAAATTTAATTCATGCAAGTTCCAGTATATATCAGCCTTCACATTAGGAGAGGTTGAAGCATAAAGAAACTTGCGTGGGTCCAAGATGCTGTGTGTGTGTGTGTGTGTGTGTGTGTGTGTGTGTGTGTGTGTGTGTGTGTGTGTGTGTGTGTGTGTGTGTGTGAGTGTGTCGCTTAATAGGGAAAATAGTCTCAATAATCTTTAAAACACAACTACCGTGTTTGCCAATAGGAATAACTTTTCTTATTTTACAGCTATAACGCGAGGGAAAATTAGTTCATATAAGGTGAGTTCGCTGTATATAAGACATCATTTACTGTAATAAAATAACTTAACTATACCTGACTTACGTTACATAATTAACGATGATATTCACTAAAAGTTTCCATTACGATAATCCACTTGATCCTCCACGTAGAGACAAGTTTGGATAATCGGAAAAAAAGGAAATATTATAAATGAGAGAGAGAGAGAGAGAGAGAGAGAGAGAGAGAGAGAGAGAGAGAGAGAGAGAGAGAGAGAGAGAGAGAGAGAGAGAGAGAGAGAGAGAGAGAGAGAGACAAGTTCCCTTTGAAACATGACCTTAAAAATATACATTCAGCAGAACCAAATATAAATACGAGTATTACTGAGAAGATTATAGTTTAAAAGCATCACATGGAAGTATAATAGAGATGGATTATATTCAGTAGTATTTTAAAGGCATAAAAAGACTCATCCCTTAGATTCCTGTACAAATACTGGTAATATATAGACTTTCAAGTGTGACACATATTTAGTGCTCTACACCTCCCTACTGATGAAACATACGGAAGTGAAGTTTCATTAAAAAAAAAAAAAAAAAATTATATATATAAATATATATATATATATATATATATAAATATATATATATATATATATATATATATATATATATATATATATATATATATATATATATATATATATATATATATATATATATATATATGTATATATATATTATATATATATATATATATATATATATATATATATATATATATATATATATATATATATATATATATACTGTATATGGATAAGGTTTTGACCATAGTGCGAGCTTGACAGTTTTACCACCATTAACCTTCATCGACAAGTCTAACATTATCCAACTCAGAACAAAATATGTAAGAACACCCAGGCCATGAATGATCACGAGTTTGTTCTTCTGTATGGAATATTAGTTCAGATTATCCATGAATAAAACATGAGTGTGTCAAGGCGGGGAACTATTTAAACGTTCATTTGATATGTGTACAGGTAGAATATACATTTACTTAATATTTAAACATCCTGCATATTGGTCAATGCTCAAGATAAAGCAGTCATATTACTGGTGTGCCAAATTGGCGAAGAATTCCTAGTTGAGTGAGCGAAGCTGTATTTTTGGTCGCGTATGGCGGAACACAACCATCAAAAACACATAATTATGATGCAGATACTTGAGAGATGCACAAGTTCATCCTAGTTACAACTCACCACAATATACACGTCCTCATACTTGAGTATTAACATTCCTTGTATTATCTGGATTGAATTAAGTATCCGTGTAAAATATCATTAGCTTTACACTGTCGATAAGTGACCGTGTCTGTGCTATACGACTCAGCTGCTTCAACTAATAACATGATCTCTTCTTGTGCTGCGGACATAAGGAATGATCTATAGCTTACTGATGATACACTAAGGAGGATTTAAACTAGCACATACACCAAGGTCATGTATTACGGGGATTTAAACTAGCACATACACTAGTCATCTTCATTAGAATTGAAATAAATATCCTTCTGTGTGAGGTCAGGTGAGGAATGAGCTAGGTGGTGGCGGCAGTGGTGAGGAAGTAGCTAAGCTGTCACAATATACTCACATAAAGGCACCTCTTGGTGCATTTTTCTCTTTGCGATGAACACTGATTATCGTGGAGTTAATCAGGGTGATACTACCCAACTTGGGGTTTAGTGAACAACCTTAAAGGTCGTATAACTGTACAGTATTTTCAACATTCAAATGAAGTTTGTGTCTGGTGGAGCAGAGATGTTCATATTTCCTGTTATCTTGTTTACTTCTAATTCATCGTAAAATTTGCCTTTAATCTCTCCTCCCCCCCATTCTCTTTCTCTCTCTCACATACACATGTAAACGTCTCCCTAGGATAAAAAAGTAAATAATCTCAACAATTTACACAGTCCCATGATAGTAGCGTCACATAAGAGCACCAAATATGGTTAAGGCGGTGAAAAACATGCTCATTACACTTTCATCTAACTTGTATTAACATGTATATAACAATTAAATGATGCAAAACAGACATACTTCTTTCAAACAATACAGGAGACACTAATACTGTACTGTACCAGGACCTGTACTGTACCAGGACATGTACTGTACCAGGACCTGTACTGTTCCAGGATCTGTACTGTACCATGAATTGTAATGTACCATAACCTGTACTGCACCATGACCCGTACTGTACCATGACCCGTACTGTACCATGACCTGTACTGTACCAGGACCTGTTCTGTACCAGGATCTGTACTGTACCATGACCTGTAATGTACCATGACCCGTACTGTACCATGACCCGTACTGTACCAGGGCCTGTACTGTACCATTATCTGTACTGTACCATGACCCGTACTGTACCATGACCTGTACTGTACGAGGACCTGTACTGTACCAGGACCTGTACTGTACCAGGACCTGTACTGTTCCAGGATCTGTACTGTACCATGACTTGTAATGTACCATGACCCTAACTGTACCATGACCCTAACTGTACCATGACCCGTACTGTACCATGACCTGTACTGTACCATCACCCGTACTGTACCATCACCCGTACTGTACCATGACCTGTACTGTACCACAACCTGCACTGTACCAAGACTTGTACTGTCCCATGACCCGTACTGTACCAGGACCTGTACTGTACCAGGACCGGTACTGTACCATGAATCGTACTGTACCATGACCTGTACTGTACTAGGACCTGTACTGTATCATGACCTGTACTGTACTATGACCCGTACTGTACCAGGACCTGTACTGTACTATGACCTGTACTGTACCAGGACCTGTACTGTTCCAGGATCTGTACTGTACCATGACTTGTAATGTACCATGACCCTAACTGTACCATGACCCTAACTGTACCATGACCCGAACTGTACCATGACCCGTACCGTACCATGACCTGTACTGTACCATGACCCGTACTGTACCATGACCCGTACTGTACCAGGACCTGTACTGTACCATGACCTGTGTACTGACCTGTACTGTACCATGACTTGTAATGTACCATGACCCGTACTGTACCATGACCTGTACTGTACCATGACCGTACTGTACCATGACCTGCACTGTACCATGACCTGTACTGTACCATGACATGTACTGTACTATGACCTGTAATGTACCATGACCCGTACTGTACCATGACCCGTACTGTACCATGACCTGTACTGTACCATGACCCGTACTGTACCATGACCCGTACTGTACCAGGACCTGTACTGTACCAGGACCGGTACTGTACCATGAATCGTACTGTACCATGACCTGTACTGTACTAGGACCTGTACTGTACCATGACCGGTGCTGTACCAGGACCTGTACTGTACCATGACCTGTACTGTACCAAGACCTGTACTGTAACATGACCCGTACTCTACCAGGACCTGTACTGTACCATGACCTGTACTGTACCATGACCTGTACTGCACCATGACTTGTAATGTACCATGACCCGTACTGTACCATGACCTGTACTGTACCATGACCTGTACTGTACCAAGACTTGTACTGTCCCATGACCCGTACTGTACCAGGACCTGTACTGTACCAGGACCTGTACTGTCCCATGACCCGTACTGTACCAGGACCTGTACTGTACCAGGACCTGTACTGTACCAGGACCTGTACTGTACCATGACCCGTACTGTACCAGGACCTGTACTGCACCAGGACCTGTACTGTACCATTAACTGTTCTCTACCATGACCTGCACTGTACCATGACCTGTACTTTACTAGGACCTGCACTGTACTAGGACCTGTACTGTACCATGAACAGTACTGTACCATGACCTGCACTGTACTAGGACCTGTACTGTACCACGACCTGTACTGTACCATGACTTGCACTGTACTAGGACCTGTACTGTACCATGAACTGTAATGTACCATGACCCGTACTGTACCATGACCCGTAATGTACCATGACCATACTGTACCATGACCCGTACTGTACCAGGACCTGTACTGTACCATGTTCTGTACTGTACCATGACCTGTACTGTACCAGGACCTGTACTGTACCAGGACCTGCTGTACCATGACCCATACTGTACTATGACCTGCACTGTACAAGGACCTGTGCTGTACCATGACCAGTACTGTACAATGACCTGTACTGTACCATGGCCTGTACTGTACCATGACTTGTAATGTACCATGACCCGTACTGTACCAGGACCTGTACTGTCCCATGACCTGTACTGTACCATGACCTGTACTGTACCAGGACCTGTACTGTACCATGACCTGTACTGTACCAGGACCTGTACTGTACCATGACCTGTACTGTACCAGGACCTGTACTGTAACATGACCTGTACTATACCATGACCTGTACTGTACCAGGACCTGTACTGTAACATGACCTGTACTGTACCAGGACTTGTACTGTACCATGACCTGTACTGTACCAGGATCTGTACTGTTCCATGACTTGTACTGTACCATGACCCGTACTGTACCAGGACTTGTACTGTACCAGGACCTGTACTGTATCATGATCTGTACTGTACCATGACCTGTACTGTACCATGACCTGCACTGTACTAGGACCTGTACTGTACCATGAACTGTACTGCACCATGACCTGCACTGTACCATGACCTGTACTGTACTAGGACCTGCACTGTACTAGGACCTGTACTGTACCATGAACTGTACTGTACCATGACCTGCACTGTACTAGGACCTGTACTGTACCATGATCTGTATTGTACCATGACCTGTACTGTACCATGACCTGCACTGTACTAGGACCTGTACTGTACCATTAACTGTACTGTACCATGACCTGCACTGTACTAGGACCTGTACTGTACCATGATCTGTACTGTACCATGACCTGTAATGTACCATGACCCGTACTGTACTATGAAACGTACTGTACCATGACCCGTACTGTACCATGACCCATACTGTACCAGGACCTGTACTGTACCATGATCTGTACTGTACCATGACCTGTACTGTACCATGACCTGCACTGTACTAGGACCTGTACTGTACCATGAACTGTACTGTACCATGACCTGCACTGCACTAGGACCTGTACTGTACTAGGACTTGTACTGTGCTAGGACCTGTACTGTACCATGAACTGTACTGTACCATGACCTGTACCATGCCAGTCAAATATAGTTGATAAACAAATAAAAAAGACTGTAGGTGATAAGAGTATTGGGGGATTTAAATACACGACTGTGAATAATTATTGTTAGTATTCATAAACACACCTGATGTTAATATTATCCTATAGTTCACTGCTTGACAAACTATATTTCCTCTTGTTTTATGCGACTATACTGTATCTAACTTTGATATTTAAACGGTTTAATTAGCCAGAGAAACACAGATACAGAGTCGATAATGATAACAATATTAACATGGCTGAGTTAGTTGAGAGCCTCAGCGCTCTTGAAGGCACCTGATCTATACTGTACATTTATCTCAAGGAAGTATTATGTAACATTTAGTATCATCTGGAATAATACACGTAACAGGGTGGTAGTAAGAACATATCGGAATGTTACCACGGTTATCACTTCGTTATTTATTTATTTTATTTTCTTACATTTAATATTATGGTTTCAGAAACAATAAACAAAAGCACTGTTCATTATCATCCTTTATTTACTCAAAACTAAGTTACACAAGCGATCCCCGTTATACTCACAATAAAACGAGTATTTATATCATATTATTAATAAATTCAATACTCCACTAACGAACCCAATGATAAATTATATTTACAACATCTAATATATTTCGTGTCGTGTATGTGAAACAAGAACACTGAAACTTTTCACTATACATTATTATAACACAAAGTTTATCTTGTTATGAATTAAATTAATACAAATGAAAAGTTATAATACCCGCAACATTTATCATTTAACTACAGTGTGTCCATCAGAGAAAAATAATAATTTTATAGTTTTAAGGCTACATATTTAAAGTAATTATATTTTAGATTGATATTATTACTCATAAATGGAATTGCTAATATAATATTTAGTTCTTTATGCTGGTCTCAGTATTGTGATCGACATCATTAAGAAATGCTACAATGTTTATTTGGCCAATCAGATATATTTCAGTAAGTTCTTCTTAACCAACATGTGAGGTGCTGATGAAACAATTTTAATTTTGTTTAACACCAAAAGGTAAATATTACCCAGAAACACTATTGCTTTTGTATCTGGTAATTTACTCCTCAAAAGTTGTCCTCATAACTAACAAAGTAAAGAATAAATAACTGCATGTTTGGTGTTTTGTTTCATTGCCGGTTTATCAACGGGGCCGGGTTTCGTGTATCAACGGGGCCGGGTTTCGTGTATCAACGGGGCCGGGTTTCGTGTATCAACGGGGCCGGGTTTCGTGTATCAACGGGGCCGGGTTTCGTGTATCAACGGGGCCGGGCCACTACTAAAAATACTTCATCAATTGAACATCAAAATGTCATTACGTATTAGTGAAAACCATTAAAATATCCTGGTAAGACTCTAAACAATGAGAAGTGCTGAAGTTAAATAATATCTTCATCATTGTGGATAAAAAGTTGATTCCTCGAGTTCAGATTCATATTTGTGTCAGAAATATTGGATCTGTGTTCACCCAAATCTCATCCAAGGAAACATAAAACATAAATGACTTACTGTATAGACAACCATGACATGATAACTGCTGTAAGTGTTCTCATGAAACTATCATTTGTTATTATTTTCTTTTATTGGTGACTACTGCCGCTAGTAGATAGTAATAGATAAAGAATGAGGCAACATTATAGTACAGTACTCACTTTATAGTTCTTCATCAGTGATTTTAGATCTAATGAACTTTATAACTGGTAATAATATGGTTAATATTTCACTGATGGAAATATATCCAATATTCGTAATGATAAAGTAATTACACCAATTAAATAATTACTTTTTACGCTGAATACTGTATTTATGTTGGCATTTGTAGATTAATATTAAAGACAAGTTTGGACGTGGACGAAGTTGTTAAATACAAGATAAAAACAAACTATATTAAGTGAAGTATCAAAATATGAATAATATTTTGAAGGAGCGAGGAAATATATTTAAGTTATAATGTTGTATAGAGTTTGGTGAAGATAATAGTGAAGATGTTTAGATAATGTCATAAGCTTTGTGATGGTGAAAATACAAATGGGGATGTCGTGATGGAAAATGGTTGTGTTGTAAAAATATCTACCTGTACAGTCGTTTTAATTTAAAAAAAACCTGAAACGATTGAAATACTGGCAATAAAATACAAATCCAAGTTGAAATATGAAAAACAGAAATATTATACTGACAACGTAAATAAATTATATCATTGTGATACTACAAAGCAAATTAGCGTCATAGTAATATTTTAAAAACAAGTGAATGTAACATTA
This sequence comes from Homarus americanus, assembly GCF_018991925.1. Taxonomy (NCBI): domain Eukaryota; kingdom Metazoa; phylum Arthropoda; class Malacostraca; order Decapoda; family Nephropidae; genus Homarus; species Homarus americanus. Next base: position 8,923,111 of record NW_024731852.1, read on the forward strand.
ATATCGCAGAGAGAAATTCATACAGCTAAATGATACATATATAAGGAAACACATACCATCCATATATCGAACCCAAAATAATATTAAAGAGAGACATAAATAGTATATTACGTGACAAACTATGATGTCACTATGATCATTGTAGAGTGTACACAGTGAACGTGTGGACAATATGGCGCTCAAACATTACAACAGCGTGAGACAAAATAAAATATGTTACTGATCTAAGAGAAGTTATGAGTGACACTGTAATCATTGCAACAAGAATGTTCTATCATTTTACCATGAATATAGTAACCTGATCTATAAAGAACAACAACAATTATATGAAACAATTACAACAACAACAGTTACATGAAACAATAACAACAACAGAGAGTATAGTAAACAACAACAGTTACTTGAAACAATAACAACAACAACAGTGACCAATAAAGAACAACAACAGTTAAGTGAAACAACAACAAGTGACCTATAGTGAGTAACAACAACAACAAGTGACCTATAGTGAGTAACAACAAAAAGTGACCTATAGTGAGTAACAACAACAAATGACCTATAGTGAGTAACAACAACAAGTGACCTATAGTGAGTAACAACAAAAAGTGACCTATAGTGAGTAACAACAACAAATGACCTATAGTGAGTAACAACAACAAGTGACCTATAGTGAGTAACAACAAGTGACCTATAGTGAGTAACAACAACAAATGACCTATAGTGAGTAACAACAAAAAGTGACCTATAGTGAGTAACAACAACAAATGACCTATAGTGAGTAACAACAACAAGTGACCTATAGTGAGTAACAACAAAGTGACCTATAGTGAGTAACAACAACAACAAATGACCTAGTAGTGAGTGAGTAACAACAAGTGACCTATAGTGAGTAACAACAACAAATGACCTATAGTGAGTAACAACAAAAAGTGACCTATAGTGAGTAACAACAACAAATGACCTATAGTGAGTAACAACAAAAAAGTGACCTATAGTGAGTAACAACAAAAAGTGACCTATAGTGAGTAACAACAAGTGACCTATAGTGAGTAACAACAACAACAAGTGACCTATAGTGAGTAACAACAACAAATGACCTATAGTGAGTAACAACAACAAGTGACCTATAGTGAGTAACAACAAGTGACCTATAGTGAGTAACAACAACAAGTGACCTATAGTGAGTAACAACAACAAATGACCTATAGTGAGTAACAACAAAAAGTGACCTATAGTGAGTAACAACAACAAGTGACCTATAGTGAGTAACAACAAAAAGTGACCTATAGTGAGTAACAACAACAACAAATGACCTATAGTGAGTAACAACAACAAGTGACCTATAGTGAGTAACAACAAAAAGTGACCTATAGTGAGTAACAACAACAACAAATGACCTATAGTGAGTAACAACAACAACAAGTAACCGATAGTGAGTAACAACAACAACAAGTAACCGATAGTGAGTAACAACAACAAGTGACCTATAGTGAGTAACAACAACAATTGACCTATAGTGAGTAACAACAAAAAGTGACCTATAGTGAGTAACAACAACAACAAATGACCTATAGTGAGTAACAACAAGTGACCTATAGTGAGTAACAACAACAAAAAAGTGACCTATAGTGAGTAACAACAACAACAAGTGACCTATAGTGAGTAACAACAACAAGTGACCTATAGTGAGTAACAACAACAAGTGACCTATAGTGAGTAACAACAAGTGACCTATAGTGAGTAACAACAACAAAAAGTGACCTATAGTGAGTAACAACAACAAATGACCTATAGTGAGTAACAACAACAAAAAGTGACCTATAGTGAGTAACAACAACAAGTGACCTATAGTGAGTAACAACAAGTGACCTATAGTGAGTAACAACAAGTGACCTATAGTGAGTAACAACAACAACAAGTAACCTATAGTGAGTAACAACAAGAAAAAGTGACCTATAGTGAGTAACAACAAGTGACCTATAGTGAGTAACAACAACAAGTGACCTATAGTGAGTAACAACAACAACAAGTTATCTATAGTGAGTAACAACAAGTGACCTATAGTGAGTAACAACAAGTGACCTATAGTGAGTAACAACAAGTGACCTATAGTGAGTAACAACAAGAAAAAGTGACCTATAGTGAGTAACAACAACAACAAGTGACCTATAGTGAGTAACAACAACAACAAGTTATCTATAGTGAGTAACAACAAGTGACCTATAGTGAGTAACAACAAGTGACCTATAGTGAGTAACAACAAGTGACCTATAGTGAGTAACAACAACAACAAGTGACCTATAGTGAGTAACAACAACAAGTTATCTATAGTGAGTAATAACAACAAGTGACCTATAGTGAGTAACAACAACAACAAGTTATCTATAGTGAGTAACAACAACAAGTAACCGATAGTGAGTAACAACAACAAGTGACCTATAGTGAGTAACAACAACAACAAGTAACCGATAGTGAGTAACAACAACAACAAGTAACCGATAGTGAGTAACAACAACAACAAGTAACCGATAGTGAGTAACAACAGTTATATGAAACAACAACAAGTGACCTATAGAGAACATACGTAACGAGGCTGTACATTCACCACCGTCATTAATTACAGTAGTTATGGCTGAATAAACATTTTCGCGTTCTAAATTACATTTTTTATTAAGAATTAATTAGTGAATTCTAATGGAAATTTTCACATTTTGGCTTTATTGAAGAATATTATGAAACTGGATGTATGTTTGTTGTAACAATATCCTTCAGTAGTTAAGTTCTTAAAGCACAAAACATAAGGTTAGTTTTCATGCTGTAAAACATAGGAAGGAGGAATAACACGTTTATATACTGAATATGCTGAATTAAAATTGGTGATAAATTGTAAAGCAGAAATAAACGTAGAGGAAAGGCAAAAAAAAAAAAATCTCCTCTTGAAGAAATGAAATTATAGATCTATGCTTCCTAAATTGTCACATCTAGTAGAGGAACTACAAAATGTTATCAGGGAATTAATTATGTTTGCAGAACAACCCAAACCCAACTATAACAATGATATAAGAGACGTAGAACAACCACTTAACTACTAAAATAAACTTAATGTTTTGATACATAAAGTGAAAAGAGAGGACAAAGCAGCAACAATTAATGAATAAAAAATACGTCCAAAATTAGGTTTATTTTCCGTCTTTTCATGCGTCCATTTACGCGACATTGGATCCCGCGTCCTCGTGAGGCTTAGCTGTGGTCCGCCATTTCCTGGGTAAATGGTGAAGAATTGTGTATGATTATACTTCAGTGAAGCTGTTGAGGTATACACTAATGGTAAACAGCTGTGTATGATTATTATTTCAGGGAAGCTGTTGAGGTAAGCACTAATGGTAAACAGCTGTGTATGTTTATACTTCAGTGAAGCTGTTGAGGTATACACTAATGTTATAAGCAACAATATTACTCGTGGATAGATAAATTCCAGAGTGGGCTGTAAGGTGTCTGTGTGATCCTTTTAAAATGATCTACAAAATATGAATGTTACGCCTTCGATTACCACGTCTGTTTGTGCCATCAGCCTCGTGTACTGTACAACTCTGCCACTGAATTATTCACTCACTGACGGAAAAAATATAATATCTGTGATAAAGTGTCACAACCTTACCTAGATAATTTATATAACCTTCTTAGACTAAAATTCAGCAACTAAATTGAACTAGGTTTAACTGTCAGCAGCTCTATACGTGAGTAACTCTTACTCTCTCATAACCTGAATAAGATCTGAGCTGGCCTGACCTGTTCTCTTAACAAATATCAACCTTACAATACTGTTATTGTTGGCAAACTTCCGCAACTATTCATTCACGGCGGAAAATACAGACCAAAGTAAAGCGAAAATTACAGCTGCACTTCAAACTTCCGTTACGGCTCGGGATAGTTTGACATAAGAATATTTTCAATATTTAAAAGGAATTTTTACTTTTAATGTTTTTTTTTTAGTACCCAAAATATCTATATACACTAAGATAATTTACAACCGGAAATTTTTGCCGCCATTTCGTTACATTAATGCGTATGGCAACACGTAGTCTACTAATAGCGTGGTGTTGGCGCCGGGCTTCATATACTGGTAATCAATCTCGGCTAGCGACGGACCCACACTCACACCATATAAAATTACAAAAAGACGATGTAAGCTGACTAGAGCCGCGTATTACACAAACCAAGGCTCATTTAACCTCACCCATTTTTATCATGTAGATGTCACAATTAAGCGGCGTGTCCTCCATCACAGCTGACCCAGATTTATACAATATAATAATGAATATCGCGAAAAAAATTATATCGTAAATTAATAAAAAAATACACGAACAAACATAATAACTACTATATATTACAATTGACAAGTCTTATAAAGTAAAAATTCCGAAAAGCCAGAACGATTTCATGATTTCTTTAACATAAAATAAGAACAAATACCCGTATACTTACTGCACATGTAAGGCTATACTAATCTGTGTTCAAAATGATTAACAAGATATATTTCTCGAGACACAATTAATTAACTAGCCATCAGTTACCAGCTGCTGACGAATATAATCCTAATCATATATCCAGCGCTATATTTTGGTATTTTTTTAGCAAGACGGTAAATAGCTCACAAAATTTCCCTTCGAGTCTACTACACTTAATATATTCTGCCCAATATGTCAGTGTCGTTATGTTCATGGAAATTCCCATAGTAATTTTTCCTGATAGTTATGGTGGCCATAACTCACTCTACGAAGCAAGATTTTCTTTAAGCATGTAGTAATCCCTTCCTAATATTTCTCCCGCTTTGGTACTACCAAATATTCAGGAAACATTTCCCTAGACTCGACACAGTACTGCCCTGCACTGCCCACCTTTATAGTATATCAGTAACTTAAGATTTAGAATATCTCATTAATTATTATGGATTATAAATTAAAGTAGAGGTACAGATATTAATATAAGTACATTGTCTTATACAGAGAGAAGTGAAGGCGTGTATTGTACTGTACTGTATTTAGTTATTTTACGAACAACAATATTCCATGAAAGCTTTAGTCTTGTGTACATTATAGGTATTGTAAACATGGTAGAGTTCGTCAACAAACGACTCTTTTATATTCTAATATAGTCATTTTGCCGGAAAGTTTGCTTCATTTATATTGTATATTTTCCATTTATGTTAATGTTAAACACGTGTTGACCTTGATGAATTTACTCAGGAGTAGAGAAATAAAATATTAGTGTTTTTGGTTCTCAACTACTGTATATACAGTACAGTACACACATACAGGTACGCTCTACGCGCAACAAACTACACATTAATTATCATATAAATATAAATATACGAACTTACATGTACGAATTATCTTTTACGTAAACGCAAATGCAAACACTCGTACGAATAATCAAACACGAACGCATATAAACACACATCTGTGGACATATTCACATACGAACGCATTTGTACAAGCACCTACGCATATTCAATAATGCACGCATATGAAGAACAACCTACGCAAATATTCACTAATGCACGCATGTAAAGAACAACTTACGTATATATTCACTAATGTACGCATATAAAGAAGCACCAACGCATAAATTCACTAATGAACGCAAATGCAAATACGAACACTCGGACAACTACATAATCCCTCGATATAAAAATAACACTGCCGGCATGACAGTCAGCCAGCTCGGCAATCTGACATAGATTCTGACATAAAACGTTTAATAAAATGACGCTTAACAAAATGATGGTGCCAATATACATGCTAGGTGAGTCCCCTTCCCTCTCCCTCCCTCCCTCTCGCCCGGGTTATAACTCCAGTATATATGAATAACAACGTTGAATGCAGGTTTTATTTAGAGCAATCCGTATATATATATATATATATATATATATATATATATATATATATATATATATATATATATATATATATATATATATATATATATATACTCAATATTAATGAGATTATATTGGACCATAAAATGTTTATATATATTAAACTATAACATTATAGGCTAGAAAATAAATAAAAAAATATCTAGAAATACACCAATCTAATTATCTGAGTATTTGAATAACGCAATTAAAAATATGTAGCCTACAGTATTAATATATTTTGGATACAAATGACCAGTAAAATAATTATTAACTCGAAACACTTGTATTTCTGGAGTAAAAAGATGATCTAGTGGCAACGTGTCTGTGTGTGTGTGTGTGTTAACTTAAAAGTGTAGAGATAGCTACGTTTGATAATTGCTCCGGGTTTGGTTACTTAATACTTTCCATTTGTCTTTTAAAGTGTTACGTGTTGAAGGCTACTTAAGAGTAAGTCTTATCTTTTTGAAGTGCTCCTTTTAAGGCTACATAAAACTGAAAGGAGATAAAAATGTGTATGGTCCCTATTTTAGAACAATTAAAATCATGATATACGCCTTAAACCGTTCCTTCCCGGAGATCCCTTCACCATTACTACTTTATATCAATGACCACTATCAACACCAGACCAAATTAAATATAAAACAACAACAATTACTTTAAATCCACTAAACATTCTGTGAGGTCAACTTAATAAACTAACAAAACAACAATTATCTTACATCCACTAAACATTCTGTAAGGTCAACTTAATAAACTAACAAAACAACAATTATCTTACACCCACTAAACATTCTGTAAGGTCAACTTAATAAACTAACAAAACAACAATTATCTTACACCCACTAAACATTCTGTAAGGTCAACTTAATAAACTAACAAAACAACAATTATCTTACATCCACTAAACATTCTGTAAGGTCAACTTAATAAACTAACAAAACAACAATTATCTTACACCCACTAAACATTCTGTAAGGTCAACTTAATAAACTAACAAAACAACAATTATCTTACATCCACTAAACATTCTGTAAGGTCAACTTAATAAACTAACAAAACAACAATTATCTTACACCCACTAAACATTCTGTAAGGTCAACTTAATAAACTAACAAAACAACAATTATCTTACACCCACTAAACATTCTGTAAGGTCAACTTAATAAACTAACAAAACAACAATTATCTTACATCCACTAAACATTCTGTAAGGTCAACTTAATAAACTAACAAAACAACAATTATCTTACATCCACTAAACATTCTGTAAGGTCAACTTAATAAACTAACAAAACAACACATTATCTTAAGTCTAACACTTAAACAAACTTCTGTAAGGTCAACTTAATAAACTAACAAAACAACAATTATCTTACACCCACTAAACATTCTGTAAGGTCAACTTAATAAACTAACAAAACAACAATTATCTTACACCCACTAAACATTCTGTAAGGTCAACTTAATAAACTAACAAAACAACAATTATCTTACACCCACTAAACATTCTGTAAGGTCAACTTAATAAACTAACAAAACAACAATTATCTGTAAGGTCAACAATAAACTAACAAAATGTAAGGTCAACTTAATAAACTAACAAAACAACAATTATCTTACACCACTAAACATTCTGTAAGGTCAACTTAATAAACTAACAAAACAACAATTATCTTACACCCACTAAACATTCTGTAAGGTCAACTTAATAAACTAACAAAACAACAATTATCTTACACCCACTAAACATTCTGTAAGGTCAACTTAATAAACTAACAAAACAACAATTATCTTACACCCACTAAACATTCTGTAAGGTCAACTTAATAAACTAACAAAACAACAATTATCTTACATCCACTAAACATTCTGTAAGGTCAACTTAATAAACTAACAAAACAACAATTATCTTACATCCACTAAACATTCTGTAAGGTCAACTTAATAAACTAACAAAACAACAATTATCTTACACCCACTAAACATTCTGTAAGGTCAACTTAATAAACTAACAAAACAACAATTATCTTACATCCACTAAACATTCTGTAAGGTCAACTTAATAAACTAACAAAACAACAATTATCTTACATCCACTAAACATTCTGTAAGGTCAACTTAATAAACTAACAAAACAACAATTAATTAATCCACTAAACATTCTGTAAGGTCAACTTAATAAACTAACAAAACAACAATTATCTTACATCCACTAAACATTCTGTAAGGTCAACTGGTCAACAACTAATTATCTTACACCCACTAAACATTCTGTAAGGTCAACAATAAACTAACAAAACAACAATTATCTTACATCCACTAAACATTCTGTAAGGTCAACTTAATAAACTAACAAAACAACAATTACCTTACATCCACTAAACATTCTGTAAGGTCAACTTAATAAACTAACAAAACAACAATTATCTTACACCCACTAAACATTCTGTAAGGTCAACTTAATAAACTAACAAAACAACAATTATCTTACATCCACTAAACATTCTGTAAGGTCAACTTAAACTAACAAAACAACAATTATCTTACACCCACTAAACATTCTGTAAGGTCAACTTAATAAACTAACAAAACAACAATTATCTTACACCCACTAAACATTCTGTAAGGTCAACTTAATAAACTAACAAAACAACAACAATAGTATTTTAAGTTTGAAAGGTAAAAACTACACAATTTATACACACTTTACTTCCAACGTCCAGCAGTAATTTATCGCGTTTTTATGAAGCTATTATCGATAATTACGAACACCAACTTTTGCATTGATAAATTAACCGTGGTAATTGTTTTAGATGTAATATTTTATGAGACTAAATGTTCCATATTTTAATATGACTGGATAGAAATAACCGTTTGTTAGTTTGTGTGTGTGTGGATGTTTATTTATCTGTTTGTTTGTATTATTGTTCGATCATTCCAGCTCACTACTTTACTGAAAGGATGATACAATAGTTGTTACAATATTTATAATAGTCAGTGACGACCTTTCTGCTGTTAATTTATTTACAAGATTTACGGTCATCAGTAAAAACCTTTTTTTTTTTACAGTTATGTATATTTTTATAAGATTTACGATAATAATATTTATTTACATCTTTTCAAAATGCACGATAATTAGTTATATTTTTTAACACATTTACAATACGTAATGGTGAATATTTGAATTACATTTATTAAAAAATAAAAAATAATTATGTTTTTCCAATTATTTATTTTTTTATTTATATTTTAGAATGACGAATAGGTGACAGGTGAAAATAACAGGTAATAACGTAAGCGAAAAACAATAAATAAAGAGAACGAATAACAATAAATCACAGAAGAGATGAAAATCATAGTAATAATCCCAAAACATGAGAAGAGCAACAACAAATAAAAAATAACATAAAATAACAGTAACAGAAAATAATAGGAAAAAGGAAAAAAGCAGAATTAAGACGAGACTAAAAAATAACACAACAATAACGGGAGAATAACAGTGGGAATAACGTTAAATAACAAGACTCAGGAGCAGCTGGCCCACTGCCCTAATTAAGGCCAGCAAAGGTGGCCCCATTTTCATATAATCTGCATACGAGGAACGTCTAATGTACATATAATTCCCTAAAAGGCCCGTCCCAAACACACGGCCACAGCGACTGGATGACTCGCTAACTGTCTTAACTACCCTTTAGCTTACTGTCCGGGTCTTACCAGTGATTCTAATGACCAGGGGAGGGAAGCGAGACCTCCTTAAGGGTCGTTCTGTAGTCCGCTAGTGATGGCCTGGGCGCCTCTATGATCTTTAGTTGGGTCAAGAAGTTGTTATAACACTCGGAGCTAATGTATATATACACACTGATGTATACGGATATAGATATATAAAGTGCAAGTTTACATATATTACAGTATTTGTGATGTAAATATCTGAATTTATACCTAATTAGATATATGTGTACAGAAGCACTCAGGGATGCCTGTTAACCTTGCTGGCAAATACATCAATGATCAGACAGCCAGGGGTGGGGGAGGAGGTCAAGGGGTTGTGTCAGAGCAATATGAAAGGGGAGTTCACGGAAGGGGGGGGGGGAGATGTGTGCTAGTGAAGTGTCAAGTGATAATGGTGGGTTTATAGGAGGTGTCGGAGATGTATAGAGGATGTGAAGAAGTGTCAGAGATGTGTCAAGAAGTGTCAAAATTCTGTGTCAATAAGTATATTAGGGATGTTTCAATAGCGTACCAAGGGTGTGTGTCCGGGGTTGTGTGAAGGGAGACTAGGGAGTGTTAAGAGAAAGTGTATGTTGGGGGCTGTATTAGGAATGTCACAAATATGTGTCGAGGGTTGTGTCAGGAGGTGTCAGGACAGTCAAGGGGGTGTGGAGGTGTAGGGGAGTGCCAAAGTTGTGCCAGAGGGGGGAAGGGGTGTTATGAGGCGTCAGGGGGGTCAGCAGACACCTGTAGCTGAGTAAAATATAGCAGCGAGGGGTTGCCTTGATGGCGCCGCGCCCTCCCAAATCCAAATTTTATGCCATATTTAGTGCCAGTGGGAGGGCCATGGGAGGGGAGCTGCGGAGGGGAGTGGGAGAGGAGATGGGGAAGGAAGGGGAGGAGAGGTGGGGAAGGGAGGGGAGGGGGGGGGAAGGGACGGGAGGAGAGGTGGGGAAGAGTGAGGAGGGAAGGAAGAGGGGAAATGAACTGTGTTAGGGAGGGGTGCTAGGAGGGGCAAGGAAAGAGTGAAGAAGTTTATGTAGGTGAAGAGAGAGGGTTCAGGGATGGCTGAGGGACTGAGAGGAGAGATGGGGAGGGGAAGGGAATGGGGGAAAAGGGTGAAGGCATGGGTGTGAAGGGAAGATGAGATGAGATGGGAGGAGCGTTGTGGGAAAAGACTGGGAGGGGAAGAGATGAAATTGGAAGGGAATGGAGGAGAGGAGAAAGGTCATTGTAAGGGAAGGAAGGGGAAGGATCGAGAGGGGAAGGGAGAGGAAGAAAGCTGTGTAAGGGAAAGGGAGGTATGTAGGGGATGGAATAACCAGTGCAAGGGAAAGGGTGTGGCCAGCTGTGTAAGTGTGTGGGTGTAAGTGTGTGGGTGTAGGTGTGTGGGTGTACATAGGTGTGTGGGTGTACATAGGTGTGTGGGTGTAGGTGTGTGGGTGTAGGTGTGTGGGTGGGTGTGTGTGTGGGTGTAGGTGTGTGGCGTAGGTGTGTGGGCGTAGGTGTGTGGGCGTGGTGTGGGTGTAGGTGTGTGGGTGTAGGTGTGTGGGTGTAGGTGTGTGGGTGTAGGTGTGTGGGTGTAGGTGTGTGGGTGTAGGTGTAGGTGTGTGGGTGGTTTTCAATCTTTCTTCAACTGCTCCAATTCAAAAATGTTTCTTTGTTCCAATCTCTTAACTAATCTCTTAACGAATCATTTAACCAATCACGGTAATCACAAGGTCGACGAATACCTTGAAAAAAATCAAATACGGAACAACTCAACAAATTCCTCTTTTCACGAAGGACAACTAACCATTTTAACGCATTACACCTTATTCCAATCACAGCTAATCCTTGATGGACTTGTGGAATCCCGGTTCATGGAGTCTCTCAGCTTCCTCCTCCTCCTCCTCCTGCCAATCTCGACCTCTCCTTCCGACCAATTCCGACTTCCAGAAGGAAAGAATCCGGTAGGCGGAAAATCGGGTTTCTGGTGAATGTGTCTTCCTAAGGATCTTCCAGGAGGAAATCTAGAAAATCTGGACGTCGAGAACTCGTCCATCTGATCGCTTGGAACGTCGCTCCGGGTCCAGATTTCCAGGGAACCCATACGGTCACACGGACGGAAGGACGAACGAAAGGGAGGAAAGAGGGAGGGGGGTGAAGGACATTTGTCGTGGCTTGTCGACGTGTGAAGGGCTTCCTGTGTCACTGGTTTAACAATATTTTGGAACAGGTAGTGAAAGGATGATATTGGGGGGAGGAGGGAAAGAGAAGGGTGTTTGAGTGAGAGAGAGAAAGGGAGAAGGTAGAGAGGTGTGAAAATATAAGCGGGTGAGAGGTGTGAGAGAGAGGAAAGAGGTGAGAGGGAAGGCTGGTCCTTAAAGTACTTAATGGAACACGGAAAGTAGCCACCTCTCTCTCACCACCTGACTAACACCTCTCTCTCACCACCTGACTAACACTCTCTCTCACCACCTCACTAACACATCTCTCACCACCTGACTAACACCTCTCTCTCTCACCACCTCACTAACACCTCTCTCTCTCACCACCTAACACTCTCTCACCACCCTCACTAACACTCTCTCACCACCTGACTAACACCTCTCTCTCACCACTCCTAACACCTCTCACCATCTCACTAACAGCACCTGACTCTCTCTCACCACCTGACTAACACCTCTCTCTCTCACCACCTGACTAACACTCTCTCACCACCCACTAACACCTCTCTCACCACCTCACTAACACTCTCACCACCCTAACCCACCTCTCTCTCTGACTAACACCCTCTCTCACCACCTGACTAACACTCTCTCTCCACCTGACTAACACCTCTCTCACCACCTGACTAACACCTCTCTCTCTCACCTCACTAACACCTCTTCACCACACTAACACTCTCTCTCACCACCTGACTAACACCTCTCTCTCTCACCACCCCACCTAACACCTCTCTCTCACTCACCCTCACTAACACCTCTCTCTCTCTCTCACACCACCTCACTAACTCCTCTCTCACCTCTCCTCTCTCCTCACCACTAACACCTCTCTCTCTCACCACCTTCACTCCAACCTCTCTCACCACTCACTAACACTCTCACCACACTAACACCTCTCTCTCTCACCACCTCACTAACACCCTCTCTCTCACCACCTCACTAACACTCTCTCTCTCACCACCTCACTAACAACCACCTCACTCACCACCACTCACTCATCACCACCTCACTAACACTCTCTCTCACCACCTCACTAACACCTCTCTCTCTCACCACCTGACTAACACCTCTCTCTCTCACCACCTCACTAACACCTCTCTCTCTCACCACCTGACTAACACCTCTCTCTCTCACCACCTCACTAACACCTCTCTCTCTCACCACCTCACTAACACCTCTCTCTCTCACCACCTCACTAACACCTCTCTCTCTCTCACCACCTCACTAACACCTCTCTCTCTCACCACCTGACTAACACCTCTCTCTCTCACCACCTCACTAACACCTCTCTCTCTCACCACCTGACTAACACCTCTCTCTCTCACCACCTCACTAACACCTCTCTCTCTCACCACCTCACTAACACCTCTCTCTCTCACCACCTCACTAACACCTCTCTCTCTCACCATCTCACTAACACCTCTCTCTCTCACCACCTCACTAACACCTCTCTCTCTCACCACCTCACTAACACCTCTCTCTCTCACCATCTCACTAACACCTCTCTCTCTCTCTTTGTGTCCCTGCAAGTGACTGATATTTATACACGTCAGAAGGAACCTTATTTCTGGCCACTCAGGGTGTAGTAGACGACACAGTGTATTGGTGCAGCTCCGAGGAGGAACCACAATATTACCCAGAGAAGTTTGGCCACGAATTCGACAATATTAATTTTCGACCAGTGACAGGTCATTAAAAAATTTAATTAGGTGCATCTTTTAGCAATTTTGGTTTTAATGCAGAGTGATATTAAAGTTTGGTAATTACTAGGTGTTTCGAGAGGAAAAAATGAAAATGACCATCGTTTTTATTTCTGGAAAGATATCAAACTTGGTTAAAAAAATAGAGAAGATTGACTTAATAATATAACTGAGGCCGCGACCAGTTTAAAAATATTATAAAATTATATGTAAAGAGAAAAATAATTACCAATCATATATAAGACAAAATGTAGGTAATTACCGTAGGATTATTATATCACGGAAATTATTTGTATTAAATCTTCAATGCCCCAAAAAGGAGACTCCACTCAGGTGATAGTTATTATTTTGGGAAGCTGGTTGAGACTAAGTAAAATAGGAATGTCATTATCACCACTCAGAGAAAATACAAAATAAAACCACATGGTTAAGATCCACACCTCCTGCACAACACTATGATCGAGTCATTACCAAAAACAGCAATCAAAAACTCTTTAATCATTTTAATACGTCCTGAGGCATTTAGCGAAAATAAATCTATCAAAATAAATATCGAATTCAAACATACATACATACATACATACGCGGGTAAATAACGGTTGAATACAGGAAACAGCTACTCGTACCTGTAGGCAAAGAGTATTGAATCCGTCCCAAAGCCGCGTAAAAAGTGACTATCCAGGGCCGGATTAAGCTTAATAGGGGCCTGAGGCACAGGGCCCCCTACCCTCAAGGTATATATAAATAACAAGAACAAAATATACCCAAATTTATCAATGATTTCATCAATATTAAGCTTCTGCAAAATAACACATTTAATGTTCATAAGAGACAGAAAACTGAGACTTTGCTAGGACATCGTTGAACGAAGTTCATGTTTTATACGCTTCAACTTCGAGAATGTTTGGATTTGGGGCCCCTTAAAGTCGGGGGGCCTGAGGCCAGTGCCTCATGGTTAATCCTGCACTGTGACTATCACTCCAGGGTAAAAAGTGTAGGATCCCCTGGTGGTGAGGCTGTTCCTCGAGGGAGATGGTCCGGAACAGCTGCCTATTTATCTTCAACTTGCTCGAGTGAAATGCAGAGGCAGCGCGGGAAACTTGTGCTTTATAAAGTCTATTAGCGAAGTAAGTTTTATTTGACTGTACATGACACTGTTTGACTGTAAGGTTAGGTGTATACTGTATATATAAAGCGGCAGAATGAAACTAACAGTAGGAATCATTGTAAAATAGAACATTGTTGGAGTTCTTGTACTCAGCAAAACCGTAATACGTACAGTGATTTAGAGCGAAATACTTAAGAACAACTAAGAATGAGTCCAGGTTTCGTTATTATTATTTTCTTTACAAATATCATCAAATTCATTTCATTATTATTCAACATTCATCTTCATCCATCGTTTAAAACATCTTTGTTTATCCATTACTAAAATCAGAGAACAAAATACACATATTTTTAAAGAGTTACAAACACACACTTGGTACAGAGACAAACGTTGACGCAGCTGTTCTGTATTATTTAATCACCAAACGTTTACTCAACTTATTAGCTCGCGTAATCATAATTAACTATTCATAATGTTCTACGTTTTTCCTCAAGCTTATGTCTGTTTTATTATGCTCATGTTATTAATAATTATGTACGTACATTCCTGATAGTCTGTTGGTACGTTGTTTGTCTTTTGTTCGTTGTATGTACTTTTTTGTGTTTCTATATCTCTGTACGTATTCTTGTCCTGCGTCTGTATGTACGTAATTCGTCTTCCCTGTTCTCTGCATGTACGTATTGTGTTCCTGAGCCTATATGTACGTATTGCGTTCCTGAGCCTGTATGTACGTATTATATTCCTGAGTCTGTATGTACGTATTGTGTTCCTGAGTTTGTATGTGACAACAAAAATAAGTAAGAATATCCACGCTCGACTTGTACGAAAAAAAAAAAACTCTGAATGCTGGTAAATTGATAATGAATGATTTACGTAAGAAAAACAACAGATACAATAATGACAACAACGCCTCGTATAAATAAATAAATAAATATGGAGACGTCAGAAGGATATAAAATACAACAAAAATACCCAACTGGTCTGGTGAAGAACTAGAACGTAGGCGTAACTTCTTCCCCTCTTTCAGACACGACGAGCCTCACTGGGAGGATAACAGAGAGAGTTGCGAGTCTCTTGGAGTGATTTCATGCAAGTTGAATCTGGATCCTCCGCTCCATGGTTTTCGATTTTCACGGGTCCAGCGTCATTTGATATACAGTACAGCTGATAGTCTCTCTCTCTCTCTCTCTCTCTCTCTCTCTCTCTCTCTCTCTCTCTTTCTGAAGGAGTTTGTGTTTTATTAATGTTACAATGTTTATACGAGGAAATAGTAACCGAGTTATTTATACTTTTCAACTTTACACTTTTCAGCGAACATTTTAAGCGTTTCGGTGTATAGAAAATGTCCTCACCCCCATGACTGCTATATCTTGTTCCTGACGGGGTCACTGAAGAAGGCGCCGTGAGACCTGTCTTTATATCTAGCCGGGGCGTGAGACATTTTTAACATAGTAGCCATTAATCCCAACACGTAAATTAACCCGTTTTATGAAGAAGAGACGATCACAAAATTGATCTTTGTCAGTGAGAATTTTGGCGCATGGCGTTTGTTGCCATATTAACAGAGGAGCGTTCGTTGCCATATTAACAGAGGAGCGTTTGTTGCCATATTAACAGAGGAGCGTTTGTTGCCATATTAACAGAGGAGCGTTTGTTGCCATATTAACAGAGGAGCTTTGATTGCCATATTAATAGAGATGTAATTAGTATAAGATGATTAACTCGTCGTGGGTAGAGAACTTGGAGGAAGATCTCAGAGGTCGAGGGAGTTATTTCCACCAGGGGACGAAGGGGGTGGGGGTAGAGATGCGACGTAAACAAACAGTGAAAGGATCCATCCGTCAGAAACTCCTTTTGTCGTCCGGGGCACCAGAGGGGTATAAGAGCCTCGGTCATCCTTAAGGATGAGAATATGATGGATATGGAATGAATATTTCAACCTTAATTGTTCTTGTGGGATGGGATTGTCTTCACCTGACGAATCCTACCTGTTAGTGTTACCAGACGGGTATAAAGGCCTTAATCTACTGATGGTCCAGAGTTTGATGGATATAGAGTGAATTTATCGACCATAAGGCCTCTTGTGGGTTGTGGTTATCTTCCCCTAACGAATCCCAGCTGACAGGGGTAACAGAGGGTTACAAGGGGAGGAGTCTACCAGAGGTCTAGTGTGTGATGGATATGGGATGAATATTTCGACCACAATTACACGTGTGGGATATCACTCTCTTCACCAGAACGGAGGGGAGCTGATAGATGCTGTCGGGAGTCATTGAAGGGTTTGACATGGATAGAGAAAAATATCTTTGGAGTTTCATTTTAGAATTCCAACAAGTTCTGTAAAACGTGGCGCGTGGGCGGTGCTGTCAGTTGTGTTAAGAGAGAGAGAGAGAGAGAGAGAGAGATTAATGGTCTGTAGTCTCACCACTCAACACTCGGGTAGACGTAACTTGTAAACGTTACTTGTAGAATAACCGAAAAAAAAATTGTAATAAAAATTATAATATTTTCTTTATATTTCTCCCCAGGTGTGTGGATGGTGGAGGCGGTGTGACCTGCAGTGACTTTTGAATGTACACATGTAGGCTTGGAAACATACACAAGCACATATGAACACACATCCAATACGAACAAGAAAACAATCATTATTGACATATACTTCCTCCTTCACACACACACACTAATATAATACATCCAAATACATAAAATTTAATTTTATTGTAGTTTAAAAAAAATAAAATGTTCTTAGCAATAATGTATGAGTATTATTGTGTCCCAGTTGGTAGATGGAACCAAAATCTGGAGGAGTCGTGTGAGGCGAATAAAGGTGATACGTGAGGAACATTTGGTGTGGAAAAGGGAATATGTTATAATTCATAGAAACTGGAGAATAATCAGTTATTACTCATAGAAAATGGAAAGTAAGACATGGTGTTAGTCTTATAAAATGGGAACCAATCCTTAATAACGAACCTTAACTACATTACTTCACCCTTAAGGAAAATAGTCACATCAACCGATCAAGGTTGTCCACCAAGAGACGCCTCGTAACTATATACTGACCGTGAAGCTCAAACACACAGTAATAAAAATTCAGCAATCCTGAAGAATTAGTAATAAATACAAATGATAAATGTATTATGGTTAGAAAAAAAAAGTCTATATGGCTTTGAGTTAGACGGACAACTGAAAAATATGTACCGGGGGATGAGCTATGACAGGAGCCAGCGCTGTCAACACCAGCAATTTTCCCGTCGCTTATATCATCCCGACACAAAAAGTTTCCCATGACAACATCTCTTGTAAATCACCTCGCGAACGACGGTGCTTCCGCTGATGGCTTGTCTTAGGGAATAATGCCAATGTTGGTTACGTCTTGGAATATTGTTTGTAGCGGTTCTTGAAGGAAACTTTGTGGTGACAGTTGTTGGCGGCGTGTTCTTTGTTTTGTTTTGAATTCGTGTGTGGGTGGGGGAGGGGAGGGGAGAAGGACGTTACTTTGTTTAGTGTTAATTCCAATGTTCGTTTCGTGTTGAATTATTTAGTATTTCTTATTCTTTAACTCTACCACAAATACAGTTTAAACGTAACCTAACCTGTTTATATTCCTGCTGCCTCGACTATCACGCCCTAAAATTTAACAATCAACGTAACGTATCACAACCTAACGTAACCAAAAGTACCATAACCTAACCTAACCTAACACAGCAGACCAAACCAAACCTAAATTAATCAAGATGCTTACATTCTGTGTCATACATAAAGTAACCTGACTTAAACTACCCTAATCTAAGCTAACCATCGCGTTCTAGGCGTGTCGTTGCCGCCGCTACAACAGGGTGGTCCAGACACAAATCTCTCACGCGACAACACGCCCGCCAACACAACCTTTCCTCACTGAGATACGCAGAGGAGATGGATAGAGTGATAATATTATAAATAGTCAGTACCGCGAGTGTGACCTGTGTGTGCAAGCAGAGACTGACGAAAGAAAATGTGTAGCTTAAGAATAATAATAATACAATAAAATAATAACAATGATAATATTAATATTAATAATAATAATAATAATAATAATAATAATAATAATAATAATAATAATAGTAAAACAATAACTGCTGATGATAATAATAATAATAATAATAATAATAATAATAATAATAATAATAATAATAATGAGCGGGAGGGTGAAAAAGGCCATCAAAACAGCAAGATGGAATATAAGTAACTCACTACAGCTAGGTGGAATACAGTAGACAGGAGGGAGGGTGACGACAGCTAGGTGGTGTACAGTAGACAGGAGGGAGGGTGACGACAGCTAGATGGTGTACAGTAGACAGGAGGGAGGGTGACGACAGCTAGATGGTGTACAGTAGACAGGAGGGGGGTGATGTCAGCTAGATGGAGTAAGTAGACAGGAGGGAGGGTGACGACAGCAGATGGTGTACAGTAGACAGGAGGGTGATGTCAGCTAGATGGGTACAGTAGACAGGAGGGAGGGTGACGAGAAGCCAGATGGAGTACAGTAGACAGGAGGAGGTGACGACAGCTAGATGGTGTACAGTAGACAGGAGGAGGTGAGCAGCCAGATGGTGTACAGTAGACAGGAGGGTGATGATCAGCTAGATGGTGCAGTAGACAGGAGGGAGGGTGACGGAAAGCCAGATGGAGTACAGTAGACAGGAGGGAGGGTGACGACAGCTAGATGGTGTACAGTAGACAGGAGGGAGGGGTGACGACAGCTAGATGGTGTACAGTAGACAGGAGGAGGGTGATGACAGCTAGAGTGGAGTACAGTAGACAGGAGGGAGGGTGACGACAGCTAGGTGGTGTACAGTAGACAGGAGGGAGGGTGACGACAGCCAGATGGTGTACAGTAGACAGGAGGGAGGGTGACGACAGCTAGATGGTGTACAGTAGACAGGAGGGAGGGGTGACGACAGCTAGATGGTGTACAGTAGACAGGAGGGAGGGTGACGACAGCTAGGTGGGGTACAGTGGACAGGAGGGAGGGTGACGACAGCTAGACGGTGTACAGTAGACAGGAGGAGGGTGACGACAGCTAGATGGTGCAGTAGACAGGAGGGTGATGACAGCTAGATGGGTACAGTGGACAGGAGGGAGGGTGATGACAGCCAGATGGAGTACAGTAGACAGGAGGAGGGTGACGAGAAGCCAGATGGAGTACAGTAGACAGGAGGGGGGGTGACGACAGCCAGATGGTGTACAGTAGACAGGAGGGAGGGTGACGACAGCTAGACGGTGTACAGTAGACAGGAGGGCGACAGCCAGATGGAGTACAGTGAACAGGAGGGAGGGTGACGAAGCCAGATGGTGCAATGAGACAGGAAGGAGGGTGACGACAGCCAGTTGGTGCAGTAGACAGGAGGAGGTGACGACAGCCAGATGGTGTACAGTAGACAGGAGGGAGGTGACGACAGCTAGTTGATGCAGTAGACAGGAGGGAGGGGTGACAAGCCAGATGGTGTGCAGTAGACAGGAGGGAGGGTGACAGCCAGATTGGGTACAGTAGACAGGAGGGAGGGTGACGACAGCCAGTTGGAGTACAGTAGACAGGAGGAGGGTGACGAGCCAGATGGAGTACAGTAGACAGGAGGGAGGGTGACGACAGCCGGTTGAATTACAGTAGACAGGAGGAGGTGACGACAGCCAGTTGGAGTACAGTAGACAGGAGGGAGGGTGACGACAGCCAGTTGGAGTACAGTAGACAGGAGGAGGTGACGACAGCCAGTTGGAGTACGGTAGACAGGAGGGAGGGTGACGACAGCCAGTTGAGATGCAGTAGACAGGAGGAGGTGACGACAGCCAGTTGAATGCAGTAGACAGGAGGGAGGGTGACGACAGCCAGTTGGAGTACGTTAGACAGGAGGGAGGTGGAGCCAGTTGGAGTACGGTAGACAGGAGGGGGTGACGACAGCCAGTTGGAGTGGTGAAGGAGGAGGGTGACGACAGCCAGTTGGAGTACAGTAGACAGAGGAGGGGGTGACGACAGCCAGTTGGAGTACAGTAGACAGGAGGGAGGTGACGACAGCCAGTTGGAGTACGGTAGACAGGGGAGGGTGACGACAGCCAGTTGGAGTACGGTAGACAGGAGGAGGGTGACGACAGCCAGTTGGAGTACGGTAGACAGGAGGAGGTGACGACAGCCTGTTGGAGTACGGTAGACAGGAGGGAGGGTGACGACAGCACAACATATGGTCAAACAGCCGAGATGATAATGGTGGCTGCAGCCGACAGTAAAGTGTCGTTGTGGCGCGAGTTATGAGCGGACGTCTTGCAGAAGTCGTTTATCTCTGTGTGTCGTGTGGTGGTGGTGGAGTGGTGTGGTGGTGGTGGGGAATTGGTTGGTGGTGGTGTGGTGATGGTGTGGTGGTTGGTGATGTTGGTGGTGGGGTGGTGGTGGTGGGGTGGTGAGTGGTGGTGGTGTGGTGGAGTTGGTGGTGGTGGGTGGTGGTGGTTGAGGTTGGTGGTGGTGGTGTTGGTGTGGTGGGGTGTGGTGGAGTTGGTGGTGGTGGAGTTGGTGGTGGGGTTGGTTGGTGTTGGTGGGGTTGGTTGGTGGATTGGTTGGTGGTTGGTTGGTTGGTTGGTTGGTGGTTGAGTGGTTGGTTGGTTGGTTGGGTTGGTTGGTTGGTGGTTGGTTGGTTGGTTGGTGGTTGGTGGTGGAGGGTTGGTTGGGTTGGTGGAG
Source organism: Homarus americanus (assembly GCF_018991925.1). Classification (NCBI taxonomy): domain Eukaryota; kingdom Metazoa; phylum Arthropoda; class Malacostraca; order Decapoda; family Nephropidae; genus Homarus; species Homarus americanus. Next base: position 8,944,460 of record NW_024731852.1, read on the forward strand.
TGGTGGGTGGTGGTGGTGGTGGTGGTGGGTGAGGTGGTGGTGGTTGGGTGGTGTGGTGGTGGGGTGGTGGTTGGTGAGTGGGGTGGTGGTGGTTGGTGGGTGGTTGGTTGGTGGTGGGTGGTGGTGGTGGTGGGTTGGTGTGTGGGGTGGGGTGGTGGTGGTGGTGGTGGTGGGTGGTTGGTGGTGGTTGGTTGGTGGGGTTGGTGGTTGGTTGGTTGGTTGGGTTGGTTGGTTGGTTGGGTGTGGTTGGTTGGTTGGTGGTGGGTGGGTTGGTGGGTTGGTGGTTGGTGGTTGGTTGGTTGGTGGTTTGGGGTTGTTGGGTGGTGGTGGTGGTGGGTGGTGGTGGTGGTGGTGGGTGGGTGGGTGGTGGGTGGTGGGTGGTGGAGTGGTGGTGGTGGTGGTGGTGGGGTGGTGGGGTGGTGGTGGTGGTGGGTGGTGGTGGTGGTGGGTGGTGGTGGTGGTGGGTGGTTGGTGGTTGGTGGTGGTGGTGGTGGTGGGGTGGTGGTGGTTGGTGGTGGGTGGTGGGTGGTGGGTGTGGTGGAGTGGTGGGTGGTGAAGTGGTGGTGGTGGTGGTGGTGGGGTGGTGAAGTGGTGGTGGTGGTGGTGGTGGGAGTGGGTTGGTGGTGGTGGTGGGTGGTGGGTGGTGGTGGTGGGTGGTGGGTGGTGGGTGTGGTGGTGGTGTGGTGGTGTGGTTGGTGGTGGGTGGTGGGTGGTGTGGGTGGTGGGGTGGGTGGGTGTGGTGGTGGTGGGGTGTGGTGGGTGGTGGTGGTGGGTGGTGGTGGTGGGGTGGTGTGGGGTGGTGGTGGTGGTGGTGGTGGTGGGTGGGTGGTGGTGGTGGAGGTGGTGGTGGGTGTGGTGGTGGAGTGGTGGGTGGGTGGTGGTGGGTGGGTGGTGGGTGGTGGTGGGGTGGTGGTGGTTGAGTGTGGTGGGTGGTGGGTGGTGGGTGGTGGTGGGTGGTGTGGTGTGGTGGTGGTGTGGTGGTGGGGTGGTGTGGGGTGGTGGTGGTGGGTGGGGTGGTGGTGGGGTGGTGGTGGTGTGGTGGGGGTGGGTGGGGTGGTGGTTGGTGGTGGTGGTGGTGGTGGGGTGGTGGTGATGTAGTTGTGGTCGTTTAAGTGTGGTTGGGTTGGGTGTTATTTAATTTGCTGTTCCCGACTCCTTTGTTCATCAACACAGCAGCACCATTAAGGTAGCAACACAGCAGCACCATTAAGGCAGCAACACAGCAGCACCATTAAGGCAGCAACACAGCAGCACATTAAGGCAGCAACGGCACCATTAAGGCAGCAACACAGCAGCACCATTAAAGGGCAACACAGCAGCACCATTAAGCAGCAACACAGCAGCACCATTAAAGGCACAACGGCACCATTAAGGCAGCAACACAGCAGCACCATGAAGGCAGCAACACAGCAGCACCATTAAGGCAGCAGCGCACCTTTAAGGCAGCAACACAGCAGCACCATTAAGGCGGCAGCAACACAGCAGCACCATTAAGGCAACGACACAGCAGCACCATTAAGGCAGCAACACAGCAGCACCATTAAGGCACAACCAAGGGCATATAAAGTGGCAGCAACACAGCAGCACCATTAAGGGCAACACAGCAGCACCATTAAGGCAGCAACACAGCAGCACCATTAAAGCAGCAACACAGCAGCACCATTAAGGCAGCAACACAGCAGCACCATTAAGGCAGCAACACAGCAGCACCATTAAGGCAGCAACACAGCAGCACCATTAAGGCAGCAACACAGCAGCACCATTAAGGCAGCAACACAGCAGCACCTTTAAGGTAGCAACACAGCAGCACCATTAAGGCAGCAGGTAGAGCAGCATCTTACCCTGAGAGCGTCCTCCTCGCCCCAGGCACTGCTGAGCTTGCATGTGTTAGTGATAATTAAAGCGAAATCTGCATTTTTTTGAAGTGGCAGCGTAATTTCGCGTGCAAGACCTGGCAAGGTTGGCTGAATCCTTCCCCTGGGCTGGCACTTTGTCCCCTAGTGGCCCCCCGGTACTGTGGCCCTCTGGTGGCCCCTCTGGCACCGTGACCCTCTGGCACTTCATCCCCCAGCAACGTGTCCACCCTGGCACTGCGTCGCCCAGCAACGTGTCCATCCTGGCACTGTGTCCGTTGGCTCCATGACCCCTGGTGATACCTCGTTACTTAATTTTTCCGGTACTGTGTCGTCCTAGCACTGCGTTACCATGGTGATTCCCTGGCACTCTATGCTGGCACTGTTTCCCTGGCACTGTATATCTCGGAGTTATGACCCCTGGAACTGTATCTCTTGGCACAGTGTCGTTCTGACACTGTGACCCTTATTATTATAGTCCCTACGGCACTATAAGATTACCCAGTCTTTGTGAACCTCTGATATCATGGTCTTTCTCCAGGGCCCTCTGAAAGTATGGCACTCTGCTACCATGGCCCTAAGGCAGTATGGCACTCTGCTACCATGGCCCTAAGGCAGTATGGCACTCTGCTACCATGGCCCTAAGGCAGTATGGCACTCTGCTACCATGGCCCTAAGGCAGTATGGCACTCTGCTACCCATGGCCCTAAGGCAGGCGGCACACCATGGCCCTAATGGCACTCTGCTATGGCAGTATGGCACCCTAAGGCAGTATGGCACCTGTCATGGCCCTAAGGCAGTATGGCACTTGCTACCATGGCCCTGCCACTCTGGCCATGGCACTCTGCTACCATGGCCCTAAGGCAGTATGGCAGCACAGCTGGGCACCATGGCCCTAAGGCATGGCTATGCATGGCCCTGTATGGCCCTGGCATGGCTCTGCCATGGGCTTAGGCACCTGCTACCATGGCACTCTGCTATGGCCCCATGGGCTACCAGGCAGTATGGCAGCCATGGCCCTAAGGCAGTATGGCACTCTGCTACCATGGCCCTAAGGCAGTATGGCACTCTGCTACCATGGCCCTAAGGCAGTATATACACATGGCCCTAAGGCAGTATGGCAGCTACCATGGCCCTAGTAGCTGCACATGGTTCAAGGCAGTATGGCACTTGCTACCATGGCCCTAAGGCAGTATGGCACTCTGCTACCATGGCCCCAAGGCAGTATGGCACTCTGCTACCATGGCCCTAAGGCAGTATGGCACTCTGCTACCATGGCCCTAAGGCAGTATGGCACTCTGTCACCATGGCCCTAAGGCAGTATGGCACTCTGCTACCAGTATGGCACTCTGCTACCATGGCCCTAAGGCAGTATGGCACTCTGCACTCATGGCACCATGGCTAAGGCAGTATGGCACCAGTATGGCTACCATGGCCCTAAGGCAGTATGGCACTCTGCTACCATGGCCCTAAGGCAGTATGGCCTGCTACCATGGCCCTAAGGCATGGCACTGGCTGCTACCATGGCCCCTAAGGCAGTATGGCACTCTGCTACCATGGCCCTAAGGCAGTATGGGCATGGCCCAAGGCAGTATGGCACTTGCTACCATGGCCCTAAGGCAGTATGGCACTCTGCTACCATGGCCCCAAGGCAGTATGGCACTTGCTACCATGGCCCCAGGCGGCACTGCTACCATGGCCCCAAGGCAGTATGGCACTTCATACCATGCCAACCATGGCCCTAAGGCAGTATGGCACTCTGCTACCATGGCCCTAAGGCAAGGCAGCTACCATGGCACTCTGCTACCATGGCCCCAAGGCAGTATGGCACTCTGCTACCATGGCCCTAAGGCAGTATGGCATTCTGCTACCATGGCCCTAAGGCAGTATGGCAGTATGGCACTCTGCTACCATGGCCCTAAGGCAGTATGGCACTTGCTATGGCCCTAAGGCAGTATGCACTCTGCTACCATGGCCCTAAGGCAGTACATGGCACTCTGCTACCATGGCCCTAAGGCAGTATGGCACTCTGCTACCATGGCCCTAAGGCAGTATGGCACTCTGCTACCATGGCCCTAAGGCAGTATGGCACTCTGCTACCATGGCCCTAAGGCAGTATGGCACTCTGCTACCATGGCCCTAAGGCAGTATGGCACTCTGCTACCGTGGTTCTCTTCCCCCTTGGCACCCAAGGCTGCTCCATTGCCATAATGACACTTCCTGGTGGTGAACAGTGCCGGCTGACTCAGTTGTTGATGATGTTTACTACAAATTATGAAAGAATCCCACGAGGGGCAGACAGAGAACTGTACAGTGTGCCTCGTAAGACTACTGGTCACTTCCCTAACTATTCTGACTGACTGACTGACTGACTGAATGGGGGAGAGTAGGAGAGTATATAGGGAGGGTGAGAAGGAGAGTAGATAGTGAAGGAGAGGGGGCCAAGAGGGGGGAAGAGGAAGGTACGTAAGGGGAGAGGGAGAGAGAGAGAGAGAGAGAGAGAGAGAGAGAGAGAGAGAGAGAGAGAGAGTATGGGGGAGAAGAGGGAGGTACGTGAGGAGAGAGAGAGAGAGAGTATGGGGTAGAAGAGAAAAACAGTAGAGGGGAGAAAGGGGAGCTGATGATGCATGATGAGGGAGGGAGAAGGGGAGCAGAGAGAGGCCTAACGAGGAGAGAGAGAATAATAATAATAAAATAATAATAAAGTAACGAGAGAATTAGATGAATAAGTAAATAAATAAACAATTAAAATATGAAAGTATAAAATGCAATTTAATGAAGAAACTCATAAAAATCTTTATTATCAAGTTTATGGATATTTTCATTTTTTTATCTTACAAGACCTCCTCCTTCGCCGCCTCCTCCTCTTCCTCCGTCTACATATACGAGTCTTTCAGCCTTATCTTTTACCTCTCCCTCTCTCACCTCACTCCCTCTCACTCACTTTTCCACCTCACTCAGACTCATCCTCTCACTTTATGTCACTCCCATTCTCTCTCTCTCTCTCTCTCTATCACTCTTTCTCTCTGTCTCTTCATTTTACTCCCTCTCTTCTCTTTTCCACGTCCACCTCTCCCCTCTCCCCGCCACTCTCCCACCTCTCACCCTCACCCTTCTGAGGGTAACTCTCAACATTTACATAATTCCCACTTTTACATACATATGCATAATGTGTGTACACACGTCCATAGTATTAAGCATGTATGTATGTATGTTTGTATGTTTGTATGTATGTATGTGTAAGCATGCATGCATGCCTGTATGTATGTATGTATGTATGTATGTATGTGTAAGCATGCATGCCTGTGTGTGTGCATACTATGAAGGATCGTTACGGCCATTAGGTATATGGTACAATTTAAACCAACACTGTTTTAAGTACACGAAGGGGCAGTTTGGTTGGCACTGTACTGGACTTTGTCCAACTGTAAAGTCAGTTGCTCCACCACAGCTGGGTGAACCAGGGGTGCCCCGAGGGTGAACCAGGGGTGCCCCGAGGGTGAACCAGGGGTGCCCCGAGGGTGAACCAGGGGTGCCCCGAGGGTGAACCAGGGATGCCCCGAGGGTGAATCAGGGGTTCCCCGAGGGTGAATCAGGGGTTCCCCGAGGGTGAACCAACACCCTGTCCAAAAACTTCAAGAGACTTTGTCTACAATCAGCGGAGACACAACATCACCAACAATGATAACTGATATAATAGTGAACTGGACATATCTTATATTGCCACATATCGTTAACAAGTGATAAACAAAATTATTTCGGAGACGTCCACCCTGCAGACCTACCGCCATCATGGTCACGTAATAACCAGATTATATAACATTATCCTTATACTCTGGAGTGTTGTACTAATGTGTTACACAGACTGTAGATAAACCCACTAGGATATGTCATACTTACCTTGGTGTGTCATGTATTAGGAAGCACGACACAACTTTTATGGTACTCTCAACAAGTTGTTTAAAACCATTCATTAAGTTTGTGTAAAAATAATGTCAATATTTGAGTCTTTTGTGTGTGTGTGTGTGAACGAGAGAGAGAGGAGGAGGAGTAAGTGGAGGGGGACGAGAGGACAAGGAGGAGGAGGAGGAGAAAACAAGGAGGAAGTGTAGGGCGAAGAGGAGGATGAGTGAAGAAAGAAAAAGAGACAAAAAGGGTAATAATCAAATTCTTCAATATATATGAATTCTTGCCACGACAGCGTCTAGGCCAGCGAGACACACATCCATCAGGGGGCAGTCAGCTGGAACACCACACACACACACATTACCATGACCTTATGAGGAACACTGAGAGGTACTCCTCTTTTTCTTTCACACCCTTTATTTCCTTCCTCTCATTACTTCTACTTTCCTCTCACCCATTTTTTCTTCACACTCTTTTTCTCTCACTCACTCTTCTTTTCTCTCGCTAATTCTTCTTTTCTCTCACTAATTCTTCTTTTCTCTCACTTACTCTTCTTTTCTCTCACTCTCTTTTAATCTTCTCTCTACCTTCTCTCTGTTTTATCACTATAATAAAAGTCTTCTCGCCTCCAGCATTTGCACATTTCCTAAAAAAATTAACATTGCAACGCCTCATTTAAGTTCCGGTAGACAAAGCCTACGTCCTAACACCTCTCTTAAATTCAATTAAAAAACACTTAGTATAATGTTGAAAGTATTCGTCAGGTAACATTATCTATTAATTATTAAGTGAGTATTTTTACTCTACGAGATCTCTCTAATTTTCATTCTGTAAAGTTCTAAGGATATATTGCGTGTTCTTTCCCACAAATCTTCAAGTTCTACCTAAAAATACTTTGATTGTAGCCATACCATTTATTTGTATTTTTTTTCTATGTTCTGATTGAGTGTTTGTCTTAACAGCAGTTCTCTCTCTAGATTCTGCCAAAATACATTTTCACTACACTAACTTCTTTAGGTGATAACTGAATACCTCTGCAATAGCTCTCTTAACTTCTAGGTGAATCCTTTTTCTTTAGAACAACTAACTTAATTTAATGAGGCAGAGAGAGAGAGAGAATATTTGATTTACAAATTCTTCAAATCTCCATTAAGGCAACTCAGGCAATTTCCTTTTATGGCAAGAGGACGGTAATCCCCCTTCCCCTCTATCTCTTCCTTCTCCCCCTTCCACCTTCCCCAACACCCCTTTCTATATCCCCATTCTCTCCCCTTTCCGCAACACTTCCCATATCACCCGTCTTCCTCCATTTCCTCCTTTCATTCCCGCTCTTCTTTTACCTCTTTCCCAAAACCGCCCCTCTCCTTTTCCTCCCCCTCCCACCAGCCCCCTAAGGGACAACACCCCCTCCTTATCCCTCCACCCCCCCACCCACTACCTCCCCATCCCTTCACCTCTCCCACCCACACACCCATCCACCTCCTTCCTCCTTCCTTCACGAAAGCTCTAAGCAAAACACATGTCCCTCGGCCCTGTGCTGGGTGGGAGAATACCGCCCCTACGTACTGACGCCGTAGGGTCGGGACTGCCTCGCCTCCTGCCAGCCATATTGTAATGAGCTATGCCAGTCACGTACGAATTTATGACCGGTTTAAATACGGATTTAGGGAGCTTAGTTTGGGTGACTCCGGTCCGGGTGTATATCAGGTGACCTTATTTCTTGAAGGAGAGTAGTGGTGATGGTAGTGGTGATGGGGGTGGTAATGGTAGTAGGGGTTGGTAGTGGTGATGGTAGTGATGGTGGGGGTTGTTGGGAATGGTGGTTGGTAGTGATGGTAATGGTAGTGGTGATGGTGATTGATGCATTTCAACAAACTACCAAGGACCATTTTTTTACTAACCTACAACACAACTCTAAACCACCTTGTGTTAAGTATTATACACATTCTGAGTTACTGTGTATAATAAAAAAAATATAAAAAATACATATACGGTACATTTTTAGCCAAGATTTAATGAAAAAACGTATTTAAAATTGTTTTGAAAGAAAGTCCCTCACCGGCCCCAGGCGCCGCGCTAAGGTGTGACATCAACGGCCAGCGAAGCAAAGAAGAAAAAAGTGACATGACACACACGCGCCTTAATCGTCAACAACAAGAGCACCTCCAGGCCCTAATGTCCATTTGGTTGAGAGCATCTGTTCGGCACGTCTTTTGAGAGAGCAGCATCCAGGTTACATTCAGGCAATATAGAGGCAACATTCAGGAAACATTCTGGCAATATAGAAACAACATCCGGGCAACATTCAGGTAACATTCTTACTTATCAACAAAATAAAAAACAAAAATATTATTAAAGTATTATTTTTTTCATTATCTTTAACCCTTTGAGTCCTGGAGAATTAAATTATCATCCTCAAAGGGTTAAACCATCGTCCTCAAAGGGTTAAAACCATCGTCCTCAAAGGGTTAAAACCATCGCCCTCAAAGGGTTAAAACCATCGTCCTCAAAGGGTTAAAACCATCGTCCTCAAAGGGTTAAACCATCGTCTTCAAAGGGTTACGCCATCGTCCACAAAGGGCTAAACCATCGCCCTCAAAGGGTTAAAACCATCGTCTTCAAAGGGTTAAAACCATCGTCCTCAAAGGGTTACGCCATCGTCCACAAAGGGTTAAACCGTGCTCCTCAGAGGGTTAAGCCAGTGTCCTCAATGGGTTAAGCTATCGCCGTCAAACGGTTCATCTATCGTCGTCAAAGGGTTAAACTATCGTCCCCAAAGGATTAAACTATCGTCCCCAAAGAGTTAAATTGCCGTCCCCAAACGGTTAAAGTATCGTCGTCAAATGGTTCATCTATCGTCGTCAAAGGGTTAAGCTATCATCCCCAAACGGTTAAACTATCGTCGTCAAAGGATTAAACTATCGTCCCCAAAGGGATAAAGTATCGTCGACAAAGGGTTAAACCATGCTTCTCAAAGGGTTAAACTATCGTCGTCAAAGGGTTAAGAGTAACCATCTAGGTGGTTAGGTAAGACTCACTAACAATCAGATACATTATAGGTTCAGCAACGACAGTTTTCCTCCGCCGTCGCTAGTGTGGGTTTACGGGGAGTTAAGTTAGCGATTTATTAGTTAAGATTGTTCGTCGATCTGCTGTTTAACCGTACCATACGAGAGAGGTGAATGTTTCTGTTTTCTTTGGCTGTATAATGAAATGGTGTGTGTGTGTGTGTGTGTGTGTGTGTGTGTGTGTGTGTGTGTGTGTGTGTGTGGGTTCTTACGTGTCGTTAATGTCGCGAGGAGGAAAGAGGCCTTGGAGGAGGAGGTCATTCCGATTCTTCCTCCAACCGTAGATAACTTTATTTTACTCTTGTCTTTGTATTCAATCATTCTCTCTCTCTCTCTCTCTCCCTCTCTCTCTCTCTCTCTCTCTCTCTCTCTCTCTCTCTCTCTCTCTCTCTCTCTCCTTCTCTCTCCCTCCCCTATTTATCGGCCACTTTCTTTGTCTGTTTACGTCTGTCTATCTCTGCTTAACCGTCTCTGTCCATCTGTCTCCCTGTTTTTATATCTGTCTATCTGTCGTGTGTATGTCTGTCTGTGTACCACAAATGTTCATCACTCTCACCTAAATCAAGTTTTTATCGAACCTGTGATCTCCAGTTAGCTCAATAGCCTAGTCTCCACAACACCATGGTGACTGTTCCATCTACAGTTCATTATTTCAGAGGTCAGCAACAACAGTCAGCTATCAACAGTCAGCAGTCAACAGACAGCAGCAACAGTCAGCAGACAACATTCAGCAATCTATAGTCAGCAGTCAATAGTCTACAGTTAGCAGTTAATAGTCAGATGTCTACAGTCAGTAGCCTACAGTCAGCAGTCAGCAATCTACAGTCAGCAATCTACAGTCTGCGGTCGCAAATTTGATAGGAGAAAAATATCCATATATACAATAATTAATTTCACAACTTGTTGTGTGGCTGTCAGCGTATAAACACGACACCCCACCTCCCCTTCCTCTTACCCCCCCATCTCCCTATACCATTCCACCTCCTGTCCCTCACACTGTCCCCTTCCCTCACCCCACCTCCCCTTCCCTCACCCCACCTCCCCTTCCCTCACCCCACCTCCCCTTCCCTCACCCCACCTCCCCTCCCCCTCACAAAAACTGATACAGGAACATTTCAATATTAACTTTTGTGAGCGGTTTTGTTTTCATTTATTATTAACTTTTTTGAAGGATGTGGGGGTGAGGGGTGATTGAGGGGGTGATGGGAAGGTGAGGTTGGGAGGTGATGGTGATTGAGGTGGGGGTGAGGTGATGGGAGGTGATGGGTGTGATGGAGTGAGGGATTGGGGGTGGAGGTGATGGGTGATTGGGGGTGATGAGATGAGGTGATTGGGGGTGATGGGAGGTGAGGTGATTGGGGGTGGAAGATGAGGTGATTGGGGTGATGGGAAGGTGAGGGTGATTGGGGGGGTGATGGAAGGTGATGGGGAGATGGGGTGGGTGTGGGAGGTGGGGGTGATTGGGTGATGGGGTGATGGGGTGATGGAAGGTGAGGGTGATTAGGGTGATGGGTGATGGGTGATTGAGGGTGATGGGAAGATGAGGTGATTGGGGGTGATGGGAGGTGATGGTGATTGGGGGTGATGGGAGATGGGGTGTTGAGGGTGATGGGAAGTGAGGGTGATTGGGTGTATGGGGGAGGTGATGAGTGAGGGTGATGGGAAGGTGATGGGTGATTGGGGGTGATGGGAGATGTAGTGAGGGTGTGGGAAGTGGGGGTGATTGAGGTGGAAGGTGTGTTAGGGGTGTGGGGGGGGATTGAGTGATGGGAAGGTGAGGTGATTGAGGGTGATGGGAGGTGGGGTGATTGATGATTGAGGTGGTGAGGGTGATTAGGGGTGATGGGAAGGTGATTGATTGAGGGGTGATGGGAAGGTGATGGGTGATTGAGGGTGATGGGAAGGTGAGGGGTGATTGGGGGTGGTGGAAGGTGATGGGTGATTGGGGGTGATGGGAAGTGAGGTGATTGGGGGTGATGGGAGGTGGGGTGATTAGGGGTGATGGAGGTGATGGGTGATTGAGGAGTGATGGGAGGTGAGGGTGATTGAGGAGGTGGACCTGCAGTGTGGGTGAGAGTGAACCTGCAGGTGTGGGTGAGGTGGACCTGCAGTTGGGTAGAGGTGGACCTGCAGTGTGGGTAGGGTGGACCTGCAGTGTGGGTGGTGGACCTGCAGTGTGGGTGGTGGACCTGCAGTGTGGGTGGGGTGGACCTGCAGTGTGGGTGGGGACCTGCAGTGTGGGTAGGGTGGACCTGCAGTGTGGGTGGGGTGAACCTGCAGTGTGGGTGGGAGTGAACCTGCAGTGTGGGTAGAGGTGAACCTGCAGTGTGGGTAGAGGTGAACCTGCAGTGTGGGTGGGGGTGGACCTGCAGTGTGGGTAGAGGTGGACCTGCAGTGTGGGTGGGAGTGGACCTGCAGTGTGGGTAGAGGTGGACCTGCAGTGTGGGTAGAGGGTGGACCTGCAGTGTGGGTAGGGTGGACCTGCAGTGTGGGTAGAGGTGGACCTGCAGTGTGGGTGAGGTGGACCTGCAGTGTGGGTAGAGGTGAACCTGCAGTGTGGGTAGAGGTGAACCTGCAGTGTGGGTAGAGGTGGACCTGCAGTGTGGGTAGAGGGTGGACCTGCAGTGTGGGTAGAGGTGGACCTGCAGTGTGGGTAGAGGTGGACCTGCAGTGTGGGTAGAAGTGGACCTGCAGTGTGGGTGAAGTGGACCTGCAGTGTGGGTGAGGTGGACCTGCAGTGTGGGTAGAGGTGGACCTGCAGTGTGGGTGAGGTGGACCTGCAGTGTGGGTAGAGTGGACCTGCAGTGTGGGTAGAGGTGGACCTGCAGTGTGGGTAGAGGTGGACCTGCAGTGTGGGTAGAGGTGGACCTGCAGTGTGGGTAGAGGTGGACCTGCAGTGTGGGTAGGTGGACCTGCAGTGGGTAGAGGTGGACCTGCAGTGTGGGTAGGGTGGACCTGCAGTGTGGGTAGAAGTGAACCTGCAGTGTGGGTGAGTGGACCTGCAGTGTGGGTAGAGGTGAACCTGCAGTGTGGGTAGAGATGACCCTGCAGTGTGGGTAGAGGTGGACCTGCAGTGTGGGTAGAGGTAAACCTGTAGTGTGGGTAGAGGTGGTCCCACAGTGTGGGCTGTGTTGGCAGTAGCTAACATTCATGGGAGGATCTTTCAGTAAACTCAAGACATAAACAGTAGACATAAACCTTAAAACCTATTATCCTGATAAAGCCAAGAACCAATCCGTGTGACCAGCGGGTGTGTGAAGTTTAAAAAGGTTCTTGTCTTATTTTCCTTAACAGATCAAACCTACAGTTTCATATCATTTGTTTTTGATGGAGATTAAACGTGATAGAGACTCCATGGTGAGCTACAAAGGAGATAAAAATATAATAAACCGCACGTATATTAATGACAGCGCCTCCTGCCTCCACCAAGCCGTCCTGTAAATCATAAAGGAACCTCTCGACATTTATCACCAGTTCTCGTGACGTCAAAGCTAAGTCAAGCGAGAAACTATACTACGTATTTTAAGAGCGGCTGGCTCGCGGCTACAATATCCTTCATATAATACAAAAATGTGGACAACCGGAAGAAATTAAATTCTAATAAAAAAAATTACCATTAAACCACATGATCATTGAAGAGATGTTTATAGTTATAAGAATTTGTTGTGACGACTAGCCCCATCTGACGAGCAACGCATAAACTACCATGGACAAAATATACCACACCCGATCAAACGAATAATTCACCTTTACGTAAGCTTATAAAATATATAAACGGAAAAGATAAAAGATAAAGTTTATATAAAATAACTAGAAACATATAACTAGGACAGTAATTCACTTCAGGCTCCGTTAAGCTACGCAGTTCCTCGCTTGATGGTGGCGTCAAGCCGGAGCTGCTGCTATACGTTACGTTAACCCGAGATGCTATTTGGTACGCTAATTCAAGGTGCTATACGGTATACTACTATAAGCCTTGGTGCTATATCTTATACTCACCTACGTATGTCTTCGCTATGGTACCGTATATCGAATTACTATACTAATCCTGGGGCGCTATATTTTAAGCTATAGCCAAAATGCTACGCGCTCTGCTAAATCCAAATGGTACACTCTACGCGCTATAGACTATGCTAAACCAAGGTAGAATACGCTATACATTAAACTGAGGTGCTGTACCTTACTTTAAAACGATACACTACAACAATCGATGCTAAACGAATATGCTATACGCTTTCTCAAACCAATACGCTATACTCTATTCAAAACAGATGCTATACAGTATACAAATATCGGTACTATACAGTGTTATAGGCAAAAAATAATAATAGCTGCAACATAATAATAATAATAAAAAAAATAATTAAAATAATAATAATAATAATAATAATAATAATAATAATAATAATAATAATAATAATAATAATAATAATAATAATAATAATAATAATATAAAAATTCAGAATAGAAACTACAATAACAATATTCATAACAAAAATAATGACAAAATAATAAAAATAATAAAATTACCAACAATAGCAATGATGACGTAACAATTAAAAATACCTCCTTTTCAAAGACGGCAGAGGGGGGGCGGGGGTCGGGTTCAGGGGAAGATTAAAGACTGTCACATTAGAATTTTTTTCTATATTACAAAGAGAATAGTCCCAAACTAATGGGAATATCAATGAGGACAAAAATTAAATGAATAATAAAAATTGTTATGTGTAATTGTGGGAGAATCAATTAAACTATTTCTCTCGTCTTTTATCTCAAAAAAATATTAACAATTCGAGGTTATAAAAGGGATTATTTTTCATATCTTATATTTTAGAAACCAAAGTAATATTATATTCATCTTTCCCGCAAAAAACAAACAAATAAAATAAAGTAGAGGATATATACATTAAGATTTTCTCTGTAATAATCAAGATAAAAATAAGCCGGAAGATAATGAAAATGACAAGATGACTGTGTTTGTGTTTCTTAAGATAAAAATACCACAATTGTCGGAGATTTTATTAAAGGATTCCCAGGTCAGCTTTACACACACACACACACACAATTATTTAAGCAACTTGAAAATATTCTTCTGACGACAAAAATATTTAATAATTACTTCCTAAATACAGACGTTAAATATAATAAAAAAAATTATAATAACAGACAAGGGAGAGAAAAAAAATATTACTAAAAGAGACGACACAAGAGAATCAGTTTTTGATAGCAGTTAGCTATTTTTACACGAAAGTTATGGTTCATGGTTGTATATACGGTATATTCACTGACGGGGATACATGTATATACTAAACTGGGTTATATACAGTTAGGGACACACACAAACTGCCAAACATCACTCTATCATAAAAAAAAAAATGGCCCACAACTGACTGACATAGTGACTGGGGTCCATACAGTCATTGAGCCGGACAGATGGAACCAGTTTGCCTTCACTGACTGGGCGGCCCTCTGGTGTACGATAATTAAAGTAAATAATACACTCTTAATATGTGCTGACGTCACAGTTATGTTTTACCTACAGTAGTGTTAATTGACGCAACAGTAGTGGTAAGTGCCGTCACAGTAGTGTTAATTGACGCAACAGTAGTGGTAAGTGCCGTCACAGTAGTGTTAATTGACGCAACAGTAGTAGTAAGTGCCGTCACAGTAGTGTTAATTGACGCAACAGTAGTGGTAAGTGCCGTCACAGTAGTGTTAATTGACGCAACAGTAGTGGTAAGTGCCGTCACAGTAGTGTTAATTGACGCAACAGTAGTGGTAGGTGCCGTCACAGTAGTGTTAACTGACGCAACAGTAGTAGTAAGTGCCGTCACAGTAGTGTTAATTGTAAACATGGTAACGTTTGGCGACACTCTCCCTCTGAATTGTAAACATGACAACATTTGGCGGGTTTCACAGGTCGTAAGGAGAGACTAACAGTGTGGGGAGCCTGAGGGCGTTTACCTTAAGTACAACATGACCTGGACTAATAATACTACAGTACTTACCCGTGGGAGTTCAAGCCTTGACAAATTAACCTAACCAAACCTAACCTAACAAAACCTAACCTAACCTAATCTAGCCTCTCTTAACAAATTAACTTTGTCATACGTTACCGAGTTATCGAGCAATAAAAAACCAAAAAGATAATAATTTAACGAAGAAACATCAAAACAAATACAGGTATAAGGTACAAGTGGAGGTACAGCTGTGTGCACCTGGTGGCTGCATCAAGACTATATAAACAAGAACACAAACAATAAACTCAGTAATTCCTCAGTAAAGAGTTTTTGTGCCGCTTAATAGTTAACTTAATATATTCTCTCATTTACTTGTGCATTTATGCATCGACCACCCACAGGTAAGTGAAGCCAACCTCCCTCTATGATAATAATAATAATAATAATAATAATAATAATAATAATAATGAGTGTATGCGTGCGTGTGTGTATGCCTGCGTGTGTGTATGCGTGCGTGTGTGTGTGTGTGTGTGTGTGTGTGTGTGTGTGTGTGTGTGTGTGTGTGTGTGTGTGTGTGTGTGTGTGTGTGCGTGCGTGTGTGTGTGTGTGTGTATGCGTGCGTGTGTGTGTGTGTGTGTGTGTGTGTGTGTGTGTGTGTGTGTGTGTGTGTGTGTGTGTGTGTGTGTGTGTGTGTGTGTATGCGTGCGTGTGTGTGTGTGTGTGTGTGTGTGTGTGTGTGTGTGTGTGTGTGTGTGTGTGTGTGTGCGTGCGTGTGTGTGTGTGTGTGTGCGTGCGTGTGTGTGTGTGTGTGTGTGTGTGTGTGTGTGTGTGTGTGTGTGTGTGTGTGTGTGTGTGTGTGTGTGCGTGCGTGTGTGTGTGTGTATGCGTGTGTGTGTGTGTGTGTGTGTGTGTGTGTGCACGTAAATAAAGTTACCGAAGCAATACATCAGCGTCACTCCTTGTCCCGCTTAATTACATCTTCAGGTAGCACCACAAGCCACACCTGACAATGTAATTAGTAAGTAGTAATTAATAGGTGTTGTGGCCTCCTTGTGGGCTATTAATAGTCTCCTCGTGACGTCACATCAAGCGACTTGGACCTGCTCGTAAGAGAGAGAGAACACACGGCTATTATGGCCTCACCTTGTTAACTTTACACCATTACTAACAACAGTTAAACATATAGTACTACATTAACTACACACTAACAGCAAGTATATACTAAAGAATATAGAAAGTTTACATTATCATAGCAGTTAAGCGCACGCGCGCACACACACACATCAGTAGTAGTACATCAATAACTAATATACATAAATAGGTAACACGTGACTGTTTATTAATACCGACAACCCTGGCGACCAGAACATCTCCAAAGTTGCCCGTTACGACGACTGGCACACAGCTCTCCCCTCCGCCAGGCTAAATATACGATCATTATTCGTTACAAGACGCCACCTGAATTATTATATCCCTAGTGACACGCGTCAGAGAGAGACGCCCCAGTGTTGGCACAGCACCGGGGTCTGGCGCGAATTTTGCCTGGTATACCGACAGTCTTCTGGATATTATTGGCTCCCGTAGAATCAATGTGTTTAAGAATTATAATGTATATAATGAGATATAAAATGTATAATTTATCAATGATGATATTTAAGTTAGGAAATTGATGGTAAATACAGTACAGGAGAGGGAGATGAAGCTGTGGAGTGTGGCTCAGTATGTGAACACTTATGATGGTTATTACCAACATGGTGTGAGTAAGGAAGGTTCATAGGACAGACTACTTCATTGTAATGAGTTGGTTCTGGAGGGAAAGAATTGACAATGATACTTGAGAATGAGGGTGTGAGGTAAGGGGGGGGGGGTGAGGGAGGGGGACGAGTGTTGGAACCAAAAATGTTAGGACTCGATTCTTTAGTGTACTAACACAGTCTTTTGAATATCAACAACACTGACGGAAATATAGTTCAATGACTTAAATATCCCCCCCAAAAAACGCCCCTAAAATAGCTAAACTTTTTTATAAACTAATTTAGTGAGGAATGTTGCAAAGATTGATATCCAGAGGAGCAGGTGGAGTGTTGGCACCAAGAGGCGAGTTTTGGTGGTGGGTATGTGAGCAGTCTTATGAACGTTGGTAAGGACTGTTACAAACACTCACCACACTCTCTGTAACGGTGTTCTTTCTTTCTCACTTAACAACTCATTAATACAAGTTTATTATATAAGAAAATAATGATGAATATGACATGACACTTTTCCATAATATGACATGATATAAATTGTTATTTTGTGGTCATGATAACAACAATGATAAATATAACATGACACTTCCCCGCCAATAGTAATTTTCAAGACCACGTTGAAAAGTTATCTTGAAAACACTTAAAAAAAACCAACAACAAAGAGACAGTCAACCATAACAATTAATCATTCAAACTATTCCACCTGTTATCGTTGTGTCGGTAAGGACCAAAATATTAATGTTAACTAGATGGTGGACGACCTAAAGACGTATATTCCATCTTCTGTGGTGAGGTATGTCATGTTCCTAATGCTTCATGACAGGTCGACTTAAACTGTCATCATGGTACTACTCGACACACACACCGACAAACTTGTGTCGCAGAACCGCAAAAAGAATACAAAAAATTAAGCTGAGGAAAAATTATGTGTTTATAAACTATCTTTTTTTTTATTGTTTTTTCTTCTGTTTTCTTGGAATAAATATTGTTTCCTTCTTTCTCTTTTCTTTAATGAACTACGATATCTGTCATTCTTTTGTTCGTTATCTTTTTAATCCTTTGTTCCTTCTATTTCATCAACTCTTTTTTTCTCCTTTCAATTTCTTTCTTTCTCCTGTATAAAACGTCTTTACTTCTTTTCTTCTCTTGTAGATCATCTGTTATCCTACCAGAGTCCTGTAGATCATCTGTTATCCTACCAGAGTCCTGTAGATCATCTGTTATCCTACCAGAGTCCTGTAGATCATCTGTTATCCTACCAGAGTCCTGTAGATCATCTGTTATCCTACCAGAGTCCTGTAGATCATCTGTTATCCTACCAGAGTCCTGTAGATCATCTGTTATCCTACCAGAGTCCTGTAGATCATCTATTGTCCTGCCAGAGTCCTGTAGATCATCTGTTATCCTACCAGAGTCCTGTAGATCATCTATTGTCCTGCCAGAGTCCTGTAGATCTCCTGTTATGCTGTCAGAATCATGTAGGTCACCTGTTATCCTACCAGAGTCCTGCAAGTCATGTTATCCTGCCAGAGTCCCTTAGATCACCTGTTATCCTGCCAAAGTTCTGTAGGTCATCTGTTATCCTATCAGAGTCCTGTAGATCATCTATTGTCCTGCCAGAGTCCTGTAGATCATCTGTTATCCTACCAGAAGATTGTCCTGTAGATCATCTGTTATCCTACCAGAGTCCTGTAGATCATCTATTGTCCTGCCAGAGTCCTGTAGATCATCTGTTATCCTACCAGAGTCCTGTAGATCATCTATTGTCCTGCCAGAGTCCTGTAGATCTCCTGTTATGCTGTCAGAATCATGTAGGTCACCTGTTATCCTACCAGAGTCCTGCAAGTCATGTTATCCTGCCAGAGTCCCTTAGATCACCTGTTATCCTGCCAAAGTTCTGTAGGTCATCTGTTATCTTGCCAGAGTCCTGTAGATCATCTGTTATCCTGCCAGAGTCCTGTAGATACTTGTTATCCTGCTAAGAGTCCTATCATCCTACCAGAGTTAACTACGAGGTCCTACAACACTATAAGAGTGTGAGGTAAGGCGGGAACGTGTCCCATACTTGGCCTTTCCTCACCGCCTCCTACACTGTGTTTATGTTACTCTCCCATGACACAATAAAGACTGGCACAGGCAAGCTACATGGGTTGTGTGTCATAACTCCTCTTGTGTCATATACCTTCCCCTCCCGTGTGTCGCAACCCCATGTATCATATAGCTCTCCCTCCCGTGTCATATACCTTCCCCTCCCGTGTGTCGTAACCCTGGCTATAGTTCTCTCCTCTGTGTGTAATAATTCCTGTGTGTCGTCAGTTGTGTGTTACCAAGGGTCGTCTACAGATGCCTGACGTACCAGTACTGTACGAGAAGTGATTACCGCGTACCGCAAGTATACTTATACCCCGTCTGCTCTCAGGTGCAGTTGATGGCGCTGTCTAGAAAACATATCACATTGTCTACATATTATCGTAGGAGACATGTTGGTGAGTCTAGGTAGCCATGTGGAGTGGTTGTCGTATTAGAGGTGACAGTTTTGTTGCTTAAACGAATACCATTGCAGTTAGTCAGTGCTATCTGGAGGAACAATCACGTGGCGCTTTCGTATTTCAGTTGATGTTGTTATTACTTCATTGCCAATGTTGTTTTTATTATATGTCAATCTTCTTCTTCTTCTTCTTTACTGTTATCTGTCAGTTCCATCATCATCATCTTCCGTCATCCATCCTTCGTTCTTTTCACGTTCTTCTTTTAGCTGTCTATTCACTTCCTTCTTAATCTGCCTAATCCTCCTCCTCCTCCTCCCCTTCGCCCAACCATCATCATCTTCCCCCTCCCCACCCCCACCCAACATGCCCCCACCCAACTCCCCCCTCTGCCCCCACCATCAACATCTCCTGCCCCCCACCATCAACATCCCTCTCCTCTGCCCCCACCATCAACATCCCCTCTCCTCTGCCCCCACCATCAACATCCCCTCTCCCCCACCATCAACATCCCCTCCTCTGCCCTCACCATCCATCCTCTCCTGCCCCACCATCAACATCCCCTCTCCCTCTGCCCCCACCATCAACATCCCCCTCCCTCTGCCCCCACCACCATCAACATCCCCCTCCTCTGCCCCCACCATCAACATCCCCCCTCTGCCCTCTGCCCCCCACCATCAACATCCCCTCTCCCTCTGCCCCCACCTCATCAACATCCTGCCTCCCTCCCCTCCCTCTCCCTCTGCCCCCACATCAACATCCCCCTCTCCCTCTTTCCCCCACCATCAACATCCCTCTGCCCCCACCATCAACATCCCCCTCTCCCTCTGCCCTCACCATCTCCCTCTGCCCCACCATCAACATCCCTCTCCTCTGCCCACCATCAACATCCCCTCCCTCTGCCCCCACCATCAACATCCTCCCCACCAATCTCCCCCCTCCCTCCCCCACCATCGCCGCCTGAGACATGGACTACTGTACAGTACATTATTTACGGTACCTTAAGAGGGCCAAACATTTCTTTCCTTAACCTAAGTCTTTCTCAACATCATTATAATCATTGTCATCATTATTATCATCATTTTCATTATTACTACTACACTCATCCTCATTATTATAATCATGTCCAGTATAATTGCTGCATCATCATCATCATCACCACCACCACCACCACCATTACCACCATCATCACCACCACCACCATCGCCACCATCACCACCCATCATCACCATCATCATCACCACCATCATCATCACCACCACCACCATTACCATTACCACCATCATCGCCACCACCATCATCATCATCATCACCATCATCATCATCACCATCATCATCATACACCATCATCATCACCATCATCATCACCATCATCATCACCATCATCATCATCGCCATCATCTACCACCACCATCATCACCACCATACCCCCACCACCACCATACCACCATCATCATCCACCATCATCATCACCATCATCATCACCATCATCATCATCACCATCATCACCACCACCATCACCACCACCACCACCACCACCACCACCACCACCACCATTACCACCACCACATCACCACCACCATCACCACCACCATCACCACCGCTATCATCATCACCACCATCACCACCATTACCACCATCATCACCACCAACCAATTAATACCACCATCATCACCACCATCACCATCATCATCACCACCATCATCACCACCATCACCATCATCACCACCACCATCACCACCATTACCACCATCACCACCACCAATTACCACCATCATCACCACCATCACCACCATCACCACCACCATCATCACCACCATCACCATCACCATCATCACCACCATCATCACTACCACCATCATCATCATCATCATCCAAAATCACACCAAATCACTCGGGTCCTGAGCCAGCTGAGGTCTTCCATTCATCTTCTTCCTTAGCACTACTATTTCTGTTCCCTCCTCCTTCATTCATGTTTATTATCTCTCACTTGCTCTCCTATCTCATCTCTCACCGGAGTTTTTTTCTTACCCGTAACCGCGAGACTCAGGCACTAAAAATACCGCCCGTCTTGCCTCGCTTGATGAACTGCCTCTCTCTCTCTCTCTCTCTCTCTCTCTCTCTCTCTCTCAAACCACGCCAGTACCTCTACGCACTCTTAATCCACCGACTCACTCACTCACTGACGGAGAAAAAAAAATTGTACGAGTTTTCTTGTACTTTATTCTCTTTATGATGAGTCTGTCTGTCTGCCTGTCTCTGTCTGTCTGCCTGTCTCTGTCTGTCTGCCTGTCTGCCTGTCTCTGTCTGTCTCTTTCACTGTCGTTTACGGGTTGGAATAGACCAAATTAGGTTAGGTTATATATAGGTTGGTCATATTTTTCTCTGCCCTTCTCAGTTACTCTCCCGTACCCTCACCCCCACCCTCCATGAGAGGGTGCCACATGCCTAACATATCCTCTTTGACACATGTCCATGGGTTTTACCAATGGGAGGCGGGAGGGGAGGGGTAGGGGAAGAGGTTGAAAAGAGAGGGGGAAGAATGGGAGGTAGCATAGTGGAAGGTTGAGAAGAAAGTGGATAGAGGGAGAGAAAAATGGAGGTGAGGGAGTAGGGGCGAAGGAAGGGCGAGGGAAAGATGGAAGAGGTGAGAGAGAAGGAAAGTGGATGAAACACAGAATAATCCATCAATACTTTTCCTTCCCTCCTTCTCCCTCTCTCCCCTTCCTTTGCCCTCTCTCCCCCTCCCTCCTTCCCCCTCCCACTCCTTCCCCCTCCCTCTCCCTTCCTTACCATATAATTTAAAGAAAGTACTTCCTTGTAACCATTTCCTCTGTGTTTTAAGTCTCTATTCAACAACATCTTTCTCTGACTCTCTCTCTCTCTCTCTCTCTCTCTGTCTCTCTCTCTCTCTCGGTCTCTCAAATTGTGCTCTCTCTCTCTCTGGGCTCCTCTCTCGTGTAAAGTTAAGACTGCGTGTGTTATCTACTGTAAATCACTGGTGGAGGGTGTGTGTGTGTGTGTGTGTGTGTGTGTGTGTGTGTGTGTGTGTGTGTGTGTGTGTGTGTGTGTGTGTGTGTGTGTGTGTGTGTGTGTGTGTGTGTGTGTGAAGATTTAATGCGTATTAGCGGACTTTAACTTTCAATACAAACAAACATATACAATATAGTGCCATGTGACACCTTCACTCCCGACACCTTCACCCTGACACCTTCTTACCTGACAATACCCTAACTCCAGATACCTTCACTCCTGACAATCTTCACCCCTGACACCTTCACTCCTGACAATCTTAACCTGTAGATACCTCTCAACACCCTGACACCTCTTCACTCCTGACACCTTCACTCCTGACACACCTCACTCCTGACACCTTCACTCCTGACACCTTCACTCCTGACACCTCACTCCCTGACACACACCTTCTACTCCTGACACCTTCACTCCTGACACCTTCACTCCTGACACCTTCACTCCTGACACCTTCACTCCTGACACCTTCACTCCTGACACCTTAACTCCTGACACCTTCACTCCTGACACCTTCACTCCTGACACCTTCACTCCTGACACCTTCACTCCTGACACCTTCACTCCTTATCTATGAGCCTGAATTAACCTTCAGTTCGTGTTACGACAATAAGGTCAAATTAAAATTTTTATTCGAGTGTCATTTTAAATTCGACTCTGACACTTGGCATGATTTGCGACACACAGTACTGGCGTGGGGGTCAAGGTGCATCTCCTCCTCGTGTCATTGATCGATTTAAGGTAATAGTATTTGATCTCCGTGAAGCGTGGCAGCTGTCACTATTTAGCCACTGCCTTACCGTCAGCAATAAGGGGAGGAGGGGAGATGGTGACTGAGAGGGAGGGGGGGGGAGGAGGGGGGGCACTATCATACATATTGTGACACTACTTAAAAAAACTCTAAAATATCCCTTAAAACCCGACTTCTCGCTGATTTGGACCAATAAAGCACTACCATGAGCCTCTAACACACACCCTCACACTCAGGGCTGTACAATAATGCGCCAAACATTACGTCAGGAGGTATAGAGAGACGCTGTTTGTCCAAGGTCATCATGGCCAACCCTCGACACCATCTGTGGCGCATCAAGGCATCGAATCGTGTCGCATCGCTTCTTCTTCTTCTTCGTCTTGCTCTTAACCGACGTGTGTCATCCGGGGCCGGCAAACATCACTGCCAGCCACGACACACACACACACACACACACACACACACACACACACACACACACACACACACACACCAGCTTGTTTGATGTACTGCGCACAATGTAAACACGAGGCTAATTCTGCCATGTTCTTGTCCCCCATTCCCTTCCTCAAGCAGGAAGGGGTAACGGAGGAGGAGAAGGGGTGGTAAAGGGGGGAAGATGAAGGGAGAAAGAAAAAGAGAAGAAGGGAGAAGGGGAGGAAATGAAGAGGAAGGGGAGGAAATGAAGGGGAAGGGGATGAAGCAAAGGGGGATTAGGGGGATATAATGGAGGAAGGGAAGAAGCTAAAGGAGGGAAGGGGGAAATGAAAGGGGGATGAGGAGATGAAGTGGTGTCGAGGGGAAAAGGTTGGGGAAGAAGGAATATAAGGGAGGAGGGAAGGTAAGTGAGGAATGATTAAGAAAGAAACAGGATTTGTCTTAAATCTTTTGAGCGGTTTTCGGATATAGAAACATATCCGAACAGGAATGTGTGTGTGTGTGTGTGTGTGTGTGTGTGTGTGTGTGTGTGTGTGTGTGTGTGTGTGTGTGTGTGTGCGTGTGTGTGTGTGTGTGTGTGTTTACTATGACGTCACAAACAAACACACTATTGAAATATGAGGCAAATAATGACAATGAAGGAACAGGTTTATTTACGGAAGGCGGCATTAGAGGATATCAAAACAGTGTTGTGATGTAGTCAACAGTGAGTGTCATGAGGTGGAGACAGTGTGAGTGTCTGTCTTGTCACTCACTGGGACGACTGGCACAGGTGACCTTGTTTAACTAAAGGTGACCCAGCTTGACGGTAGGTGACAGCCTGGCCTCTGGTTGTTGTTGTGTTTCTGTGCAGGTGCTTCAACTGCCAGGCTTATTAAGTATGATTTGTTTAGAGAGAGAGTACCATATATCACACCCACTGTATGAGTACATTCGTTACCACTATGCATCTTATCTTCATATTATTCATTTCCTGATGACAGCAATTTGCATATTAATAAAAATATGCTTTCAATATTATTCTGGGTACGTGCATGACATATGGCCGGCGCTTCAACACAAAACGCCAGGAATTTTTGGTCTGGCAATTCATTCCAAAAGGACTGGGAATTTTTGTCAATTTATTCCAGTAGAAATGGAATTTGTGGTCAAGAATTACTTAAAAAAAGGTTTGGCATTTTTGGTTACAGAATTTGCTTTATAAAGGATAGATTATCTATTTACCAATGAATTAAGAAATTATTGGTTTTATTTTTGAAAAGTACTGGAATTAATTACGAAGAATTTACTTAAAAGGTTTAGTATTTTTCGATCAATAGTTAATTCTGAAAATATTATATTTATTAACCAACCTAATGTAACGGAACCTTATCCCCAATAGTGTTAGGGTGGTTAATCTTTAGATGGGGTGTCTACATCTTTGTGTCCCTCTGTCTCTGGCCCTTAATCACAACACCATCACTTTATACACTACCGCCGTCTCAAATATTTCCCGCCACACTTGGATATATCTTTTATGTGCTTGAAATACTTATAAATGGGAGCCTCGACCAGAATCCAATTAAATTTTATTGGAAAATACCGCCAGCGACTGATTTATAACGGGGCGAAGGGAACAATTCTCTCTCCTGGAGTTTAAGTCTCGGTGTCTCGCGAATTTTTCTGTTTCCGCGAGAACCAGACAAGACAGCGAGACTTTTCTTACGAGAATTTGAGCATTTACGAACGCATTTTATTTATATCTCCGGTTATCGTGGATTAGGCAAACATCGTCGAGTATTCCCAGCCTCTAACGTGAAGTAAATATTGTCGAATAATCCCAGCCACTAACGTATATACGCAAATACGGGTACAGACACAGGTACAGTTCGCAAACACAACTCTCAAATACACAGACCCGAGATGTTATACAGTTCACCAGGATTCATTTGACCGGGACTTAACACCGATGTCTTTCCTCACTGTCTTCAAGTTCTTAACAAGACAATTTTCTTCATTCTATTTCAGACACTGTCGGTAGTTAAGAAGATTATTTAAATTTTTTTCTGGGGAGGTGAGTGATTAAAAAGTGACAAAATTTATATATACCTTTTTTTTTCACTTCAGCTTTGTCAAGATTATGAACTTATTTTTTAACCTTTTTTTGTATATATATTTTTGGGGTAAGAAAACACTGAAAACATTTAGTCAGGATTAAAATACGTTGATGACCTCGAGCCAACAGAGGGAAGGAGGGGAGAGGGATGGAGGGGAGGGGGATGGAGAGGGAGGGGGGGGGGGAGGGGATGGAGAGAGAGGGGGGCAGGGGATGGAGAGGGGGGGGCAGGGGGATGGAGAGGGAGGGGCAGGGGATGGAGAAGGAGGGGCAGGGGGGTGGATATGGAGGAGAAGGGATGGATGGGGAGGCAGGGGGATGGAGGGGGAGGGGGGCCAACACACCCAAAATATGTAACCAGTTGTTTGGTGGAACAGAATTAAGAATATGACAAACGTGACGTCAAACAGAATGAAAAAAAAACAAGACTGGGCCAAGTAGAAGGACAACTTAAGATAAAACATAATAGAGGTAATGACAATAATTAAAGGGGGGGAGCTAAAGATAGTGGCAGGTTTCATATAGAAAACGTCGGAGGGGAGGCGATAAATTAGACCAATAAGTAATTACGTGATCCCCTAAGATGTGGACCCCTGCCTGGGTAATTAGCAAGGGGCCTGTTGTGGCGTGATGCAGGGCGGCCCCATGACCCCGCCGCGCCGCCCGTGTGCATGACGCCCGCCCTGATATATGGGGGGCGGTGAGGGCCATTCTAGTTCATGGTGGACAAAATATGCACATATATAAATGGTGGAGTAAGAAGAACGCTTTATGTGGTTAGGTTAGGTTAGGTTTTTATTGATGGTAAGGTAGATAATGTGTAATGATATGAAATATTTCGTTCAAGCTTGGCTATAAGTACACTTACTAACAAGACTAGCGAGATTAAACAAATGTGATATAACAAAGGTACTCAAACTATCCAACCAGGAGCGAACTCGTAGCAATGGTTTTAAATCAGACAAATTTAGATTTAGGCGCGAGATAGGTAAACATTGGTTTGGAAATAGAGTAGTGGATGAGTGGAATAAGTTACCAAACATTATCATTAACTCGAATACGATGGATAACTTAAAACATAGGTTGGATGGATATATGAGCGATAGGAGTTGGGTGTAAACGGGACTGCCCAGTATAGGCCAATAGGCTCCGTTGCAGTTACCTCCATTCCTATGTTCTTATGTAAAGTTCATGAATTTGTTTGGTGTAGCACAATGATTTTAACCTTTGAGTACAATGATTTAACCCCGGGAGTACAATGTGTTAACTCCTTGAATACAACGAATTAAACGATTTTTTAACCATTTGAATATAATGATAACGCAATGAGTACGATATCGTGACCTACCTATTCCTCGAGTGAGATTATACTGTACTCAAGGGGGTTAAGTCAATGTACTCTGGGGCTTAATGAAAGGCAAAAAATAGTTAATTGCTAAAAAAATAAAGTAGAAACGCGGTCAATGTAGCATAACTCTTGGCAGGGGTGATAAAAATAATCAGACATGCGGTCACTGAGGCAGTTATCTCGTGACTGTGTAGAGATGAACAGTCCAGGTGGTGTGACGGAGAGGTAAAGGTGAGACAAATGTGAGGTTCTTCTTTAATGGTGAGGTAAATGTGTGGTAAGGGTGAGGTAAGGGTGAGGTAAGGGTGAGGTAAGGGTGAGGTAAATGTGTGGTAAGGGTGAGGTAAGGGTGAGGTAAATGTGAGGTAAGGGTGAGGTAAGGGTGAGGTAAGGGTGAGGTAAGGGTGAGGTATTTCCTTGATTGTGAGGGAAGTACTGCAGGGGTTACCCGTTCTTCTTAGTCTGGGTCACACACGATATATTAATGATGTAATACGCTATTTCCAGGGTGAGATTGGGGGTTGGTCATCGCACACACTCCATCACCAGGAGGCAGGAGGAGGCAGCAGACAGGAGGCAGGAGGAGGAAAGAGACAAGAGGCAGAAGGCGGCAGGAGGCATTACCACTACCCTTTATATTACCGTTTCTTTCAAACAGTCTCCCCACAATTTTCTTCAACAGTCTCCCCACTGTTTACTTCAACAGTCTCCCCACTGTTTACTTCAACAGTCTCCCCACCGTTTACTTCAACAGTATCCCCACCATTTACTTCAACAGTCTCCCCACCGTTTACTTCAACAGTCTCCCCACCGTTTACTTCAACAGTCTCCCCACCGTTTACTTCAACAGTCTCCCCACAATTTACTTCAACAGTCTCCCCACCGTTTACTTCAACAGTCTCCCCACCGTTTACTTCAACAGTCTCCCCACCATTTACTTCAACAGTCTCCCCACCGTTTACTTCAACAGTCTCCCCACTGTTTACTTCAACAGTCTCCCCACAATTTACTTCAACAGTCTCCCCACCGTTTACTTCAACAGTCTCCCCCTCAACAGTCTCCCCACCATTTACTTCAACAGTCTCCCACCAACAGTCTCCCACTGTTTCACTTCCAGTCTCCCACTGTTTTCAACAGTCTCCCCACCATTTACTTCAACAGTCTCCCCCACCGTTTACTTCAACAGTCTCCCCACCATTTGCTTCAACAGTCTCCCCACCATTTGCTTCAACAGTCTCCCCCCACCGTTTACTTCAACAGTCTCCCCGTTAACTTCAACAGTCTCCCCACCATTTAGCTTCAACAGTCTCCCCACTGTTTACTTCAACAGTCTCCCCACTGTTTACTTCAACAGTCTCCCCACCGTTTACTTCAACAGTCTCCCCACCATTTACTTCAACAGTCTCCCCACCATTTACTTCAACAGTCTCCCCACCGTTTACTTCAACAGTCTCCCCCACCATTTACTTCAACAGTCTCCCCACCATTATCAACTCGTAAAACTTCCTCACACACACAGTTCATCGTCCCCTCTCTCTCTAATCTTTCTCCCCTCTCCCCTCCTCCCCCTATTCGCTCTGTAAATGACTATTATTATTTACGTTAGGGTATTTCTCATGTTTCATTCGTCAATCTTTTATTCCCCGGATGTTTATCATCCCATTTTCTGATCTCGCTCCCCTTATTGTCACCACCTCCTCTTCCTTTTCCTCTTCGTCTTCCTAACCACCACCTCCTCCTCCTCCTTCTTCCTAACCACCACCTCCTCTTCCTTTTCCTCTTCGTCTTCCTAACCACCACCTCCTCCTCCTCCTTCTTCCTTCCCCTCATTGACTGCTCCTCTAAAAGACTCTTGTTATTTACCTTTACAGTGTTTGTTTATGTCTGCCCCCCCCATGTACGTCTTCCGTTTTTTGTCGACTCTGTTCACCTTCCATTGTTTCTCACCTTCCATTGTTTCTCTCCCCCTGTGCTTTTCTTTCTTTTCCTCCTTCACTCTCCCTTCCTCATTTAGATCTCTCTCCCTTCCCTCACCACCTTCTTTCTCACCTCGCTCGTTCTTAGTGTTACCTAACGTAACCTAAAATTAATTTAACCTAAACTAAACTAACTCTA
This sequence comes from Homarus americanus, assembly GCF_018991925.1. Taxonomy (NCBI): domain Eukaryota; kingdom Metazoa; phylum Arthropoda; class Malacostraca; order Decapoda; family Nephropidae; genus Homarus; species Homarus americanus. The sequence goes on from NW_024731852.1 coordinate 8,973,258, forward strand.
ACCTATTCTAACCTAATTTAATTTAACCTAATTTAACTTAATTAATCTAACATTATCTTCTCTTCTTACTACTGTTGTTCTTCCCCATTTATTCTGGTTTATCTTCCTCTTCTTTTTTCTTAGTTCCTCCTATTTATCCTTTCCACCCTTTCTTATCACATTTTTCTTCCTCCTCCCTCCCAATTAATTCCCTTTAAACCTTATCTTTCTATCTCTCAATTCCTCTCATCTGTGCCCTTCCTTCTCTTCTTCGTCTCTTTCTCACGTCCTTTGATCTCTTCCCTTTCTCTTTTTAGTCTGCGCTTTCCTTAATTCCTTCCATTTGTTATTCTCTTTCAATTTATTGGACTTTTTTCTCTTCCCCTACATCGTTTTTTCTTCATTTGTTGCCTTCCTCTTCTTTCTTCTTCCTCCTCTCATCTTCCTTTTATCTTTCTCCTTCCTCTTCTTTTCTTTTGTGTCTCCTCCTCCTTCCTCTCTCATTATCTTCCCCGTCTCTTCCTTTTATCCGTCCCCTTCTTCCTCCTCCTCATTTCCTCCTTCGTGTCCCGCCATTCTTCTCTTTAGTTGCAGGTTTCTCTCCTTACATCTTCCCCTTCTCCTATATTCTCATTTACTGTCTCATTTTCCCCTCTCGCCATCCCTCTACCGCCCTACACCCTATTCCTTCCCCCTCTCTCTCTCTACACCCTTTCTTTAATTTCCTCCTCCTCCTCCTCCTCCTCTCCTTCATCTCCTCCTCTCCTTCATCCCACCCTTCATCTCCTCCTCCCCTTTCATCTCCTATTCCCTCCCCACCCCTTCATCTCCTCCTCCTCTCCTTCATCTCCTCCTCCTCCTCCTCCTCTCCTTCATCTCCCCTCCTCCTCCTCCTCTCCTTCATCTCCCTCCTTCATCTCTCCCTCCTCTCCTCCCTCTCCTCCTCCTCCTCCTCCTCTCCTTCATCTCCTCTCCTCCTCCTTCTCTCCCTCCCTCCCTCCCTTCATCTTCTCTCCTCCTCCTCTCCTTCTCCCACCCTTCATCTCCTCCTCCTCCTCTCCTTCATTTCCTCCCTCTCCTTCATCTCCTCCTCCTCCTCTCCTTCATCTTCTCCCTCCTCCTCTCCTTCTCCCCACCCCTTCATCTCCCCCTCCTCCTCTCCTTCATCTCCTCCTCCTCTCCTCTCTCCTTCTCTCCTCCTCCTCCCTCCTCTCCTTCATCTCCTCCTCCTCCTCTCCTTCATCTCCTCCTCCTCCTCTCCTTCATCTCTTCCTCCTCCTCTCCTTCATCTCCTCCTCCTCCTCCTCTCTCCTTCATCTTCTCCTCCTCCTCCTCTCCTTCTCCCACCCTTCATCTCCTCCTCTTCCTCTACATCATGTTTCTCGGCCTTCTCCTTATTCTTCATTCTCTCATTTGCGTCTCCTTAGATTTATCGTTAATTTCACTTTTCTTCGTTTCCGCTTCATCCCTGTCCGTCTACCTCTCTGACGAACGGACGGACGGACGTGGGGCGGGATGGGGAAGGCTGACGGACGGGATAGACAGGTCGGGGTGGGGCGGGACAGGGCGGACGGACGGGCGTGCTTGGGTGGTGATGGGCGGAGCAGATACGTCACGTGACACTTAACCCTCCCCCTCCTTTGTCACCTCAGCCTCGCCCATTGTCCTCGAAGTGCAACCCCCTACCCCTAATCCCCCGTCCCCCATCTCCCCCTCCCTCCTTCTCCCCTCTTCCTTGGCGCCGAGGGGGACCGAAGTTGAGGCGGTGGATGCCGGGTTAGGTTAGGATAGATATAAAGACATATATGGACAGGCAGAAAGTTCAGATGAGATTGGAGTTTGTGGATTGTGCTGGATTGATTAGAGGAACCAGAAGGATGGATGGATGGTAGGGGGAAGGTGTTAGGAGGTGGGGAGGGAAGGGGAGAGTGATGGAGGAAGGGGGTTGAGGAGAGGATGGATGGATATATGAGCAATAGGGGTTGGGTGTAAATCGGACTGCCCAGTATGGGCCAATAGGTACGCTGTAGTTTCTTCCATTCTTGTGTTCTTATGCTAGCAGGGGAGGGGGGAGGAAGGGGGAAGGAGGATGGGAGGAAGGGGGAAGGGGTATGTGATGAGGGAGGGAAGGGGAGTAGCGGACGATAATGGGCAGTTGGTCAAGGACACAGGTGAGTGGAGGAGGGGGAGGTGAGTTGTTGCTGGACTCTGAGTGATCGCCTGAGAAGTGGTCGTTAGAGGGGGTCGTTAGGGAAGTGGTCGTTGGAGGGGGTCGTTAGGGAAGGTCGTGGTCGTTAGTGGTGGTTGTTTGGAACCTGATCATTTGAGGTGCTTGATAGAAACGTGGTTAGTAGAAGTGGTTGTTAAGGGGGTGGTCGTTAGCGGTGGTTGGATGTCATGCTGTTAATGGGGTCGTTAGTGGTGGCAATTAGTGATGCTAATTAGGATCGGGTGTACAAAGTTGTTAGTGATAGTTATTAGAGAACGCCACTTGGTTTGGTCGTCAAAGGTATTGTTAGAAATGGTAGTCGTTACACAAGAAGGGTCGTTAGGGGCAGGAAGGGTAGTTAGCGGACGGTCAGACAGTTCAGGGTAGTTCAGTAAGGTATAAGAGACAGGTAAACATTTGCATAAAATTAAGATGAAAAACGGAGGTTAAGGTGATTATTTAATATCTTGTAAATACATAATTCTTCCACAGACACTAAATTAGTAATAATAATAATAATAATAATAATAATAATAATAATAATAATAATAATAATAATAGTAGTAACAACAACAACAGTAGCCCGGACAGTTGATGAGCGTCAGACTCGTCTCCAAGAAGACAGAACACTGAAGTCGTCTCTCTCTCGACAGAAACATTTAAGGAACGGTTAAGAGGTGCGGCCGCGACAACAATTCCAACAATACCAGGTCTTTAGAAAAGTTTTAACGAAAATATTACAAACTTGTGCACTGCTTTTGGCTGAGAGACACAACACACACTTACCACAGAAACAATACTTCATTTGATTGTAGTTGTGAGCTTGGCTGGTACTTTCACAACTTTCTTTAAAACTTTTTAGCAATAAGGAGTTTGAGGATGGACGAGGGAGAGGTAAGGGGGTGGGTGGAGAGGGATGGAGGGAGTGAGTGGGAGGTAGACGGAAGGAGTGAGAAGTTGAGAGATGAGTGGTGGACGGAGGAGGGGGTGAGACTGAGGGGGGAGAAGAGAGAAGGGGGTGAGAGGGAAAGGAGAATACCCCCCCCCCAAATTAGGGAGTTAAGGTTCAAACATTACTGGAGAGGGGCGGGTCTGAACCACTAATTCAGTATCATAACTCGTTTGCATGTTGAGTGGATCGTAATAATCTTTCTTTGACTTGCCAACTTAATTGTGAGAAAACTCCTTCACATGAACCCCTCTCCATTCCATACTCTCCTTATCCGCTCCCATCTATTCCTTTTCACCTCTCCCATCTCATCCCCATTCCCTCCTATTTCCCCGCCCTCTCCCATCTCTTCCCCCCATTCCCCTCCTCCCTATTTCCCCAGCCCCAACCCCTTCCATACCCTCCCTAGCTCCACCCTCACCCATCCCATCCCTCACCACCTCTCCCATCACACTAATACACCAATTCTAATTTAAATTAATTGAAACCAATTAAAATATAGTAATTCCTATTTTAATGGAGGTAGGAATTGGCTACTTACGGGTTATGTTCGATTAGATGAGTAGAAGTGGATTATGATGAGCAGATTTACTGAAGCAAGCAAGTAGAAGTAGATCATGATGAGTACATGAGTAGAAGTAGATAGTTATGAGTAGATGAATATACCACAATCACTACCACAACCAACAACCATCCAACAACACCACAACCAACAATCACCATCACAACCATCCACCACAACCGCACTATATTAAATTCTCAGGAACCAAATACATCTACGAGAGACGGAACAATACAAGCGATACAACCCCCCCCCCCTCTCTCTATTCAACAATGCAGGAGTTGAAGGGTCCAGCTGTGTTGAGTGTGCATTGTACACCCGGATGGACTGTCAACTTGGCCACATTGATCGCGGTCAAACCCACACAAGAACCCACTGTTTGACCTGACCTGGCCTGACCTGATATATCCTCTGGCTACCACTCTTAAACTGTATCAGATTAAAATGGGATTATTATTATTATTTATTTATATTTTTTGCTTCCTGTAGTTTAACTAATTTATGTCTGTGAGTTACTGAGAATTGAACAGTTAACTATTTGGTACAGTTAGTTTAGCGATGTAGTCGAGATTATGAATAAGATCACAAACAAGATTACGAACAAAAAGATACTCAATTTTAACCTTTATAGATCACCTGTTAAGTAGCCCCCCTTCAAGTACTCACCTCAAGTCTGCCTCCTGAGCTCAACCTACCTGAAGTTTAGCCACCCCGGAACTACCTGGAAATAGAAAATAAATATACAATTGTCAGTTCAAGGATATTTTAAGTCAAGCTGAAGTTATTATTGTAGTTAGATTAGTGAGTAGGAACTTAGGCGGAATCTATGACTAAGTACACACACACACACACACACACACACACACACACACACACACACACGCACATTATGCTCATATATACATTCATAAGGGAAAATTGGATGTGTATACATGGTTAGTTCCAGCAAAAACACAAACACACACAGTTACAAATATACTTTCACTAAATACACAAACATACAATAGGTCAAACCACACATACACTCACACAAACACCAACACCTTACCAACCAAACATACATTAGGTCAAACCACACATACACTCACACAAACACCAACACCTTACCAACCAAACATACATTAGGTCAAACCACACATACACTCACACAAACACCAACACCTTACCAACCAAACATACATTAGGTCAAACCACACATACCTCACACAAACACCAACACCTTACCAACCAAACATACATTAGGTCAAACCACACATACACTCACACAAACACCAACACCTTACCAACCAAACATACATTAGGTCAAACCACACATACACTCACACAAACACCAACACCTTACCAACCAAACATACATTAGGTCAAACCACACATATTCACACAAACACCAACACCACCAACCAAACAGTCTACTTTATACACATTTTAATCTCCATATAAACATTCAGACCTATACACAACCCCCTCCCCAACCCTACACACAAACACTCCCTCCAAGCTCTCACCCTCTCAACACCCACTACACACACTCCTACCCCCTCCCAACACCCCTCACCCCTTTAACACCGCCACTTCCACCCCCCACCTCGCCGCAGCACTACACAAGTTATGCCACAGGTTCAATAGGTTGGGCCGAATACATCCAATACATATATGCCACAGTGCCAATACAATAGGTGGCAACCATTATCCCGGGCGGGCCATCACCAATACAATAACCCCCGACATTACCACCAACACACAGGGCGGCAGACGCACACTGCCCAGCTGTCACGCGTGGCAGACACACACTGCCTCGCCGTCAGGGACCTTAACATACAGTATATCCTGTTGGATGTACAATGTTCTATGATGCATTGGAATACCTGTGGTGGTGGTGGTAGTGGTAGACGAAGTGGTGTGGTAATGGTGGTAGTGTGGTAAAGATGGTGGTCGTGGTGTGGTGGTGTTATGGTAGTGGTAGTAGTGGCATGGTAGTGGTAGTACTGCTATGGTAGTGGTAGCAGTGGTATGGTTGTGGTAGCAGTGGTATGGTAGTGGTATGGTAGTGATGGAGGGTCTTCCTCTGTTGTGGTGAGGGAGAAGTGAGAGGAGGAAAGGGGAAGAGGAGGGACACAGAGCAAGGAAGGAGGAGGAGGAGGAGGAGGAGGAGGGAGGAAGATGAGAAGGGAGGTAACAGCACTGTAGATCAACCCTGTGATTCATGTTACTAGGGAGAGGGGCCGAGGAAGGGAGAGGGGCAGGAGGTGTGAGGTAGAGAAGGATGAGAGGAGGAAGAAGGTGAGGATGATGAGAGGAGGAGGAGGTGGAGGAAAAGGAAGAAAGTAGGAAGGGGTTAAAAGAAGAGGGGGAATTAGATGGAAGGAGAGACAGACAGACAGATAAAAGAGAGATAAAATAGAGAAATTGAGACAGAAAATATGAAAAAATCAAAATAAATCACCTTGACATGACACCACCACCCCAAACCTCTGCCCCATTGAGGAAGGTAGACTCAGCTGTGTGACGTCAATAGGCACGCTGTACTGTACGTCACCGCTGCCACCATTCCCTCTCTATCCATAACAATGATTCTCAAAATATTGGTATATAAAACTAAATCGAAAAAAAAATATAGAGACAGACAGACAGATAAAAGAGAGATAAAATAGAGAAATTGAGACAGAAAATATGAAAAAATCAAAATAAATCACCTTGACATGACACCACCACCCCAAACCTCTGCCCCATTGAGGAAGGTAGACTCAGCTGTGTGACGTCAATAGGCACGCTGTACTGTACGTCACCGCTGCCACCATTCCCTCTCTATCCATAACAATGATTCTCAAAATATTGGTATATAAAACTAAATCGAAAAAAAAATATATATATAAAAAAAACAATAGAAAAGCAGAAAAATTCGTGATAATGTTTTCAAATTTATTTTTGCTTCAAATAAAAATATTTTCGTTTTTATTTATTTTATTTATTTATTGATCTTTAGTTTATTTCGCTGTTTATCATTAATACCCCCCCCCAACCTGTCCCTCTTTTTCTCCGACTTACTCCCGACTTCCCTATCGTTATTTCTTTTCACCCTCTCATTTTCCTTCCTCAGTTAACCTCCCCTCTCATCTCCCTCTCAGTTAACCTCCCCTCTCATCTCCCTCTCAGTTAACCTCCCTCTCTCATCTCCCTCTCAGTTAACCTCCCCTCTCATCTCCCTCTCAGTTAACCTCTCCCTCTCATCTCTCCTCTCAGTTAACCTCCCCTCTCATCTCCCCTCAGTTAACTCCTCTCATCTCCTCTCAGTTACCCTCCTCTCATCTCCCCTCAGCATTAACCTCCCCTCTCATCTCCCTCAGTTAACCCTCTCATCTCCTCTCAGTTACCCTCCTCCTCTCCCCCCTCAGTTAACCTCTCCTCTCATCTCACCCCCAGTAAACCCATTTTTGTTCTCTTCCTCAGCCACCCCTCTCACCCATTTCCTCCTCCTCACTGTCAATCCACTCTCCCCCATCCACCGCCTCCGCCCCGTTTCCTCTCCCCTGCCCCCTCCGAACTTTCCCCGCTTCCTCCTCCCCTCCCCCCACCCTCCCCAGGTCGTCGGGCGGTGCCAGGAGAGTGACGGACGTCTGCTGATGACAACTTTGGCGACAGTTCCCGATGGTGTACGAACCTGACCAACGCTACCAAGGGCGTCTCTCTCCTGTCGGGGTGACGGAGGGAGGGAGGGAGGGAGGGATAGAGGGATGAAACTGACCAACGCACTAAGGGCGTCTCCCTCCTGCCGGGGTGACGGAGGGAGGGAAGGAAGAGGGGTGAACCTGACCAACGCACCAAGGGTATCTCCCTCCTGCCGGGGTGACGGAGGGAGAGCATGAGACTGGGGACTATATATACATACATACATATATACCACGAGGGAGGAGAACCCAACCCTCCCCCTCCTCCCCCCAATATCACACCTGAGACAAGAGAGACACCTGAACCATCTCCCACTCTCTACCACATCAAGAACTACCATCAACCAGAACACAAACATCACAACTACCACAAGAACCACCATAACTACCACAGTACAACCACCCCAAACCACCGCAATCACACCACAATAACAAACACAGGAACCACCCAAACCACAAACACCCCCACTTTGTTTTTCTTCCATATTTAACTAATTTCCTTTTTCACTCACAGTACAAACCTCAATTTCCGCTATAAAGGAATGTGTTGACCTACTCTGGTATTTCTCTGGGTTAGGGCAGATAGATGGTATTATAAATCTGGTCATTGCTGGTATTTGGGCGGAATTTATGGTGGGAAGCGAGACGGCCTGGTATGACACGAATGTTCCGCTGATTTTTGTGTGAAACTTTGTCTGTGAGGGAAGTGCTTGACTTATGTATAGGATGAGGGCTTATGTAGCATGTTTGTATTATGTATAGGGGGTTATGTAGTATTGTATAACTTTGTCTGTGAGGGAAGTGCTTGACTTATGTATAGGATGTATGTAGCGTGTGTGTATTATGTATAGGGGGTTATGTAGTACTGTATAGGGGTTATGTAGTATGTTTATGTGGTTGTATTATGTGGTTGTATTATGTATAGTATTCATCCACCATCTTTCTTCCTCCATATTCCATTCATCGCTCAATCTAATATCCAAATATCTGAGGGTTGGCGACCACGGCCCACCAATCCAAAACAGACGATGGTTACCAAGACACACATACCATGAATAAACTTACCATAATAACACCACGTGGCAACACCTCCCATCATGGTAGAGAAAGGGATGGTTTACCCACAGGTGTCATCAGGATAGAGTTAGTTACCATGATAGAGTGAAGTCAAAGTCTTTTCAACGAGTAAAAGGGAAAGATCAGAGAGAGGAGAAGGTGGATAAGCGAAGAAGTGGAGGAAGAGGCAAGGAGATTGGGGTGGTTGGGGGGAAGATTGGGGTAGTTGGGAGTTGGGGATATTGGGGTGGCTGGGGGGGGGAGATTGGCGCCGAGGAAAGTCTGAAAAAGAAGACCGACAGATTGAAAAGCAGAAGATTTGTATGTGTATTCAAAATGGCAGGGGAGGAGGAGGAGGAGGGAGGGGGTGGGATAGGGACGGAAGGAGGGAAGGTGGGGGGGTAGGAGGAGAGTATTAGGAGGATGGGGATAGGGTAGGAGTGAGGAGGGGCAAGGGCGTAGTAGGAGGAGAGGAGGAGGGAGAGGGGTAGGATAGGAGGGTAGGGATAGAAGGTGGGGGGTAGGGAGAAGGTGGAAGTGGGAGGATGAGGAGGAGGAGGAGGAGGAGGGGAGGAGGAGGAGGAGGAGTGAGGAGGGTCTGCACGAAGGAGAGTATAAAGCCTCCAGGTTGTTTGTTTAACATTTTCCTTCTCATTGTGGCGGTTATCAGGGAGACAGACGGTGGTGGAGGCAGGCAGTCAGGGAGAGAAGCAAAGGACGGGCTTGCCTGTCTGTCTGTCTGTCACACGGGAGCCGAGTCTTGTCTCCTTACGCTACGACGAACATGAGAGAGAGAGAGAGAGAGAGAGAGAGAGAGAGAGAGAGAGAGAGAGAGAGAGACCCGAGGGCTTACATAAACAAAAGAAGGTCGACAGCAGACAAAAGTTAGCATACAGTTATAAATGATCCGAGTCAGTGTTAACAAATGTCATCCCTAAGTAAATAAGTCACTTTAAAGGTACATCTGTAAGTTATCCAAGTAAACAATAGTCACTTATATGTAAACAAAAGCCACCCGGAAACTTTGATTATGTAAACCGGACGCATGAGGGAACCTTACTATAAACCAGACGCAGAGCTCTACAGCACGTCGAATTATACAAACAGAGAGAGACGCACAGACGTAAAACTCGACGTATTGCACAACACGGCGCCTCTTTCCGTCTCCTCAGAATCGCTACCACCTGTACAAACAGACACATACACACACACTGACACATACAACACACACACTGACACATACACATACTGACACACACACTGACACATACACATACTGACACACACTGACACATACACATACTGACACACACACACACAGACACATGCACGACACATGTTAATGCCCGGTGCTCCCCCAATGCACCGAGATGAAGAAAGACATAAACACCTTCTCACGAGCCGGAGATAAAAGAGAGGAAGGTTCACGCCAGGGCGAGGACAAACAATGGGAAGAATTAGGGAGTAGAGGAGACGAGCGATCACCGTCAGATAGACCACATTAAACCCGCGCTCACGACCACCACACTTGAGTTGTAGGACCACCCCTCTTGGAAGGGACCACCCACGGCGGTCTTGGGATCATCCATTGGGGTTTTGGGGACCACCTCGAGGCTTCCAAACTATCTTAAACACGAATCTTGGTACTATCTGTAAGGTTTAATGTCTTTGTGTATAATTGGGATCAATATGAAGGTTCTGGAACAACCGTGAGGAACTTGGAAGCATTTGGGACCACTTTAAAAGACGTATGACCAAACTACAGGTTACAAATCATTCTTAAAAGAAAGGAGATACAATGAGAGTGTTTAAGATCAATCTGGAGGGTTTTGGATTCAGCCTGGTAGCCTGATCTCCTTTTGACTGGGAACAATTATTTGGTTGTATCTCCCTCCAGCGCTCAGGAAACATCATTCAGGATTAAGCTACACCCGTGGCCCGTACAGAGTTAGGAAACCACTGCCAAAACCATATTGTATTATAAAGTAAACAACCTGGTCGTATATATCAAAGTATAAGAATCATATGCTCGTAAAATACCAGGTGTACATAATATATCATAATATAAACATCATCTGCAGGTAATATATCAGTATACAGGCACAGTGTTCACGTGTCCTGCTCTGCCCCTACGACCCCCCCACACACACACAGAGGCTATGTAATTTCGACGTCAACGAGAAGATGAGGCCATGAAAAGAAGAGAAAAAACAAAAACAAGAAGGGGATGTAGTAAGACCCCCCCCTTCCTCTGTCAGCGGGTGGTAGCACAACACAACAAAGGGTAATCCACACTTTCATCACCTTGACGGAAGGGTGAGGGAGCATGTTTTCGGGGGTGAAGAAGCATCTTGTTGAGGGGAGGGGGGGGGGGCATTTTTTGGGGGGGTTAGAGATACGTGACTGAGGAAGTATGCCTTGAAAAATAACAAACAAATAAATAAATAAATAAACTCTGACTTATGGTTCTGGGTGACGAATAACAATTTTGAGCCAGAGTTCTTAATGATATGAATCATCCATCACTTTTTTAATTACAAGTTTCCTCCATTTTCTCAACACGTCATTATACTTCAGGTAAGCTACTGATCGATGCCACGTCATTATACTTCAGGTAAGCTGCTGATCGATGCCACGTCATTATACTTCAGGTAAGCTACTGATGGATACACAAACCACATCTATCATATATCCTCCTCGTTGGGGCGATATTCTCCCCTCGATCTTTACCCTCGCTCGTGACCCTAAACAACAACAACAAACACAGCAAAACTCACTCCAAATAAATATGTTTACACCACCACTACAACCACTCGCCACCACAACCACTACACTATCACCCCTACACTATCACACCATCACAACACCAACCACTCACCACCACAACCACTACAAACAACTCACTGCAACCACTCACCACAACCACCACTACCCACATCACACAGCCTGGAGCAGCAACAACAAGGCTTCCTCGCTGTCCTCAACAGATCCATCAAGCAGCTTCTTCACATCTCGTAGTGCTCGAGGGGGTCAGGGGTAAAGGAGTCTACCCTTCCCTCCCCAATTCTTACACACTCACACACAACCCCACTACACTTAGCACAAATTTTAACTCGATACCTCCCACCGCCATCACTGTATCGTATCTTAAATGACGTTATTACGGGGTTTTTCTCATCAACGAGTTAGGTGAAAAAAATAATTAACGCAAGTAACTTTATGGCTTCAAGTTTGGGATCTTTTTCAAAACACCAAGTAATAAAGAGTTGTTATTATTGTTGTCTAAAACCCTAAGGCTTCTCTCCTCCTTGTTGATGTGTGTGTGTGTGTGTGTATGTGTGTGTGTGTGTGTGTGTGTGTGTATGTGTGTTTGTGTGTGTGTGTGTGTGATGTATGGGTGTGTGCCAGTGAGAATCGTGTATGCCAGGTGGGTGTACACAGGTGTAGCAGGTACAGCAGGTGCAACAGGTGTAGTAGGTGTAGCAGGTGTAACAGGTGCCGCAGGTGTACACGGGTGTAAGAGATATAGCAGGTGTAACAGGTGGAGTAGGTGTAGCAGGTGTAGCAAGTGTAACAGGTGTAGCAGGTGGAGTAGGTGTAGTAGGTGTAGCAAGTATAACAGGTGTAGCAGGTGTAAACAGGTGTAGCAAGTGTATCAGGTATAGCAGGTGTACACAGATGTAGCAGGTGTACACAGGTGTAACAGATGTAGCAGGTGTAACGGGTGTAACAGATGTAGCAGGTGTAACAGATGCAGCAGGTGTAACAGATGTAACAGGTGCCGCAGGTGTAACATATGTAGCAGGTGTATGTAGCAGGTGTAACAGGTGTAGCAGGTGGTGTACACAGCAGGTGTAGGTGCAGGTGTACAGCAGGTGTAACAGATGTAGCAGGTGTAGGTGCTGCAGGTGTAACAGATGTGTAGCAGGTGCCGCAGGTGTAAGCAGATGTAGCAGGTGTAACAGCAGGTGCGCAGGTGTAACAGATGTAGCAGGTGTAACAGCAGGTGTAACAGATGTAGCAGGTGTAACAGGTGCTGCAGGTGTAACAGATGTAGCAGGTGTAGCAGGTGCCGCAGGTGTAACAGATGTAGCAGGTGTAACAGGTGCTGCAGGAGTAACAGGTGCTGCAGGTGTAACAGATGTAGCAGGTGTAACAGGTGCTGCAGGTGTAACAGATGTAGCAGGTGTAACAGGTGCCGCAGGTGTAACATATGTAGCAGGTGTAACAGATGTAGCAGGTGTAACAGGTGCTGCAGGTGTAACAGGTGCCGCAGGTGTAGTGTAGATCATAAGCTTCCCCCTACCGTATGGCCGCCACCTGCTGCCCCTCCCCAACTCCTCCCTCCCTCCCTCAACCCCCCCACCTTCCTTGCTATCTCCCTCCCCAAGTTCCTGTTTACCTCCTTTTTCTCTGTTTCTCAATCCTCTCTCTCCAGTTCTACTCCAAGTTCTTCTGGAGAAGTGCCAGGTCCTTGTTAAGTCTTCCCCCAGGTCCTTCTCATGTGGTCCTTCTAATGTCCTTCCCAGGTTATAAGGGTCACAGGTACACTCACTCACCCCTCCCCTCACACAGGTCGTTCAGGTGTCCCCCAGGTCACATAACAACAGGTCACGACCACCAAAACTTTCATGACTCACGACCAAGAATATAATCCACAGTTAGTACCTTCCCTACGCTACCATTAACTCAATTATATTACACTTATATTTTTCCTTTAATTCTCTAGTATTGGTGACTCTTCTCTATATATTGAACTTATCTCCATAACATTACCGTTTTATGATTCTTCTATAATCTATAAATATCAATAATTGGATATAATACAACATTCAATTGGTCCGTAAACCGACAATAACAACAACAACGTGAAGATAACTTGTCACCTGACGCACCTTGCTCCTCATACCTGCCACATCTTCTGGCACTGGTTTGGCACCCTTCTCCTCTCCCCCCCTGGCACTCCTCTTCTTCCCCCTTGGCACCCTCCTCCCTCTGGCATCCTTCTCCTCCCCCTGGCACCTTTCTCCTGCCCCTGGCATCCTCCTTCTCCTCCCCCTGGCACTCTCCTATCTAGTACGCCTTGGTCTCTTCTTTCCACCAGACACTCTTTAGCTCCACCTCTTGGCACCCCTTAGTCCCCACCTCCTCTCTGGCACCCCCTGTCACTGACACTCTCAGCCACCTTTGTTTACCCAGCAGTGTCACCTTTGATAATGGCCCCCTCCTACCAGAAGCACCCTTTGGCATTAGGGCCCATGATAATAGGCCAATAACACTGGCATCTCTTGGCACTGAACACAGACATCCATTAGTACCTTGCCCTCCCTTCATATTGGCTCTGGTACCCCCTTAAATATGGTATCACTTACACCGGCCCCCTTAACTCATATTGGCACTGGCACCCCCTTAACACCTCAAACCCCTACACCAGATCCCCTTTGCTCTCACATCCTCCTGCACCAGGCCCCCTTGACACTACCGCCCCCCCCTGGCACAGTGCCACTCCCCCCTGGCAGGTACGCACGCCACCCCACGTCATTTCTTACTGTCAACAACAGACTCGTGCCAGCCCTCTTACTCCTCGCTAATTTTAATCAACAATGGACAGCACATTAATATACGAGCGTCATATCCCCCTCAGGTATGCTAAAGGAGTATGTCCGTAGATAAACATTGCCTCAGTGACATATCACCTCAAGGAGTATAACCAGTTTATAAATATATCAAGATGGGTATGTCATTAAACTTAATATATTCACAACATATCGGATCTTAATTATGTTCCGGGAGGAGTCTATTGCTTTCATAATGTACGTTTAGTATAGTGTGTTATATACCGTAAAGTATGCGCATCACATTGACTTTAGATCTCTATGTTGAAGGAATATATTGAATCCATATTTCACTCAAACTCTAAATAAATTAACGAAGTTGTCTCATTCTCACCCAAGAGGGAGGTTGCCACTAAAGGACAGGCAGGTCTTCTGTAACAAAAGGCTTTAACTCTAGAAAATGTGGACAGATATTGCTCATTACTTAAGCGGTCCGAGGTCTTGTTCTGATATATTCACTCGTCAAGTTTGGTTATAATCCACCATTCTTTGTCTCACTCACTGTCTTCATTGCTCTTTGGCGCTCAGACGGACGGGTGTAGGGATGGTTGGATGCAGGGACGGACGGGTGTAGGGATGGTTGGATGCAGGGACGGACGGATGTAGGGATGGTTGGATGCAGGGACGGACGGATGTAGGGATGGTTTTGGATGCAGGGACGGACGGATGTAGGGATGGTTGGATGCAGGGACGGACGGATGTAGGGATGGTTTTGGATGCGTGGTACACGGTAAACCATGTGGTACACGGTAAACCATGTGGTACACGGTAAACCATGTGGTACACGGTAAACTCTTAAGTTATTAATAAAACGGTACGAGTGTCAGGTGTGAGGAGGAGGCGTTGGCAGGTACAGGCGGGTACACCACGCAGCTATAAAAGCTACGTCTAGCTGTCAAGCTAACTCACCTCTTATGGCACTTAAGGGGCCACACTACTGTCTTAAAAACATATTATATTTTAATAATTTAGATCATATCATGGAGGGTGTTGTATGTGTAGCTGTGTGTGTAACAATATAACAGACACAACCTCCTGAAACAAAACAAAACAATAAGCTCACTTCACCAAACAACTCTCCATCATTCTCAAACAAATGGTAAGGATCAAGTACAATTAAGCATCACAAGTAAACACTAATACTAAATTCACCTGAAGTTAAATTAAAGTGACTCAAGACTTAATAATTTGAGTCACTGGTTCATAGCTTCAGTGGTTCATCTGTTTCACTGGTTCAGAGCTTCATACTCCTCGAAACACTCCATTAACACACTTCTTTACATATTCACTCTACTAACACACTCTTCAACACACTCCTCCATATATTTCTTCAACACTCTACATGCACACTCCTTCACACACACACTTCACCACACACCCCATTGACACACTTCTCTAACACACTCTTTAACATACTTCAAGATTTTAACAGCTCTATTAATGACTCAATCTATCTCTTTACCCCTCTTCTTCCTCCTCTTCCTTCTCCTCCTCGCCTTCTTCCTCTTTCTCACTATCGTTAATCATCCTCACTGGCCTATCAGTCATCATACCTCCACATGTTCTTACCTTCTAAATATACTCTACCATCTACACGTGGTCTTCTGAGTGCTTCCACACACACACACACACACACACACACACACACACACACACACACACACACACACACACACACACCCTTATATATCACCTTATCAACTCTCTTAATTCCTATAATTATATGCAGGATACTCACTCGTGCTCATAATCTTAATTTAACTTTACATTACGTATATACACACAGGAAGGCTCCAACACACACAGTCCTTTACGCTGTCTAGTTACACATTCCAACACTTAAAATTTTTCTATTTATCAAGATTTACATTCCATCTACAATTTTTCTTCCTTATAATATTTAATCCTCAATTTCTACTATTTTACAGCCATCTATGTTTATTGCAAACAACAAAATCATCATTATCTCCAATATGTTAATTTACTTGTTCGATTAAAAATATCCTCATTTCTGGAGTTAAAGTTTACTCTAATGTGTAATGTGTTAACGTCACCCAACAGCCTCTTGTATTGGTTCTTCCATGAAAACAATGAAACAGAGAGGAAGACGAAACATTACCTTGTGGAACACTCATTACTGTAATACTTCCGCCGTTACCATTCTTACTTCTGCTACCTATGTTATTAAAACTAGTATTACTTTTACAATTACAAATACAGGGCGTCCTTGAATTATCTGACCTATTTTAATGTTATTATCCTCAAAAGTATTATAGTTAGAACGTGTTGGTTTTATCATACTCGATTAACAACTCATGCGTCAGGGTTCGAGCAATGAACTTCAGGTTTTGAAATAATATTCAAATCACTAAGTTGTTCCTCAGCGTGTGTGTGTGTGTGTGTGTGTGTGTGTGTGTACGTGCACCCCAGCATATGTATTTCGGTGTATTACGAGCCGGTGTACACACGCGCACGCAGGCACGCACGCACGGAGATCTACGAACTTGCGTGTGTGCCAAATGATCGCGATAGTCATATAACTTAAATAGGTATATCTCGTTATAGCGGACACATAGTCTAGTCTCTCATTAATTCACTTCTCTTCTGACTTGAGACTATTTTTATTCATTATTCAAAAACGTCACTGTGAATATCAACTCTCTTTGCTGTCAGTGGTGGGCTGTCTGTCAGTGGTGGGCTGTCTGTCAGTGGTGGGCTGTCTGTCAGTGGTGGGCTGTCTGTCAGTGGTGGGCTGTCTGTCAGTGGTGGGCTGTCTGTCAGTGGTGGGTTGTCTGTCTGTGAGCTATCAGGGGTGAGTTGTATGTGAGCTGTCAGTGGTGGCTGTCAGCTGTCTTTTGCCATTCAAACAACAGAAGCTTGAAAAGATGACTCGAATTAAACACACAGAGAACCAATTAACCACACAACCAATTAAATAACCATCCAACCAACCAACCAACCAACCAACCTAATCATCCAATCAACCGAACCAACCTAACCAACCAATTAACCAAACCAACCAAAGTAATCAGCAGATGAAGATAATTAACCCAATCCTCATCAGGGAAACACAAAGGAAGTAAAAAGAAAAAAAGAAGAAAAAAATTAGCATATTAATGATCAGTCGTCCAGGCCAGACACCAGTGATCTACTTGTTCTGCTAATTATGTCTCCTTCATTCTTCCTTCTTTGTCCTTCTCTCTTCTATTCTTTCTTGTCTTCCTTCCAATCATTCTTCTCCTTTCCCAACTATAGACTTTTCTAACCTAACCATCCCCAACCTAACAACACCAACAACAGCTGAGAGAGGAGTAAGAACATGTGCCCAGTAATGTGTCTCAAAACGCAAGTTGAACCACACACTAAAGTAACTCCTTTAACACCAGAGTCGGCAGGTGTAGGTGGGTCGACAGGTGGAGTGGGTGGGCAGGTGGAGTGGGTAGGCAGGTGGAGTGGGTAGGCATGTGTAAGTGGGTGGGCAGGCAGGGAGTGGTCGGCAGGCGGGGTAGGTAGGTCGGCAGGTGGAGTGGGCGGGCAGGTCGGCAGGTGGAGTGGGTGGGCAGGTGTGATGAAGCAACAACGTAATTAACTTCATTAACCACGTGACTACGACGCACCATAAGGCATCATCATTCATCATCCATATCTTTGAGACATTTACCTGTATGGGAGTAGTTGGTAGCGTGTGTGTGTGTGTGAGGTGTTTGGCTGCTGCCCTTTATGATGTGTATACCTCGTGACAGGCAGGTGATAGGGGGTGTGGGGGATGGATGGGGGGTATGGGAGGAAAGAGGGGGATATTTGACGTCATAAATATACCTTCTCTCCCTACCTCTTAATACCTGCCTAAGTAAGGAAAAAGTTGGTCGTGTCTATTATCACATCATAACGTACACACACACACACACACACACACACACACACACACACACACACACACACACACACACACACACACACACACACACACACACACACACACACACACACACACACACACACACACACACACACACACACACATCCCTATACTGACCAGGTGTGAGCATCATCTTGTCACGTGATCATATAACCTGATGACGTCACGACTACTCCGTGATGTCACTCCTACGTCATAGTTAATCTCGGGGGGGGGGGGCGCGTTATTCCGGTCCAACAACCAACCATTACAGGAAAGTTCAGTTCAGAGTCGTTGTTGTTGTTTTTTTTCGGATTTTTTTTCGTGTACCAAGACCCCGAAATAACTTGTTTGTTTGTTTTATATGCTTGTTTATTTATCTTGCTTGTTTGCTTACTTGTCTTGTTTACTTGTTTGTCTGTCTCTGTCTTATATGTTTGTTTATGTTTTCTGTTTTGTTTGTCTGTGCATTGTGTCTACCTTATGTTTGTGTTATCTGTTTGTCTCTGTTCCATTCACCTTTCCATTCGTTTTCTGGATCGCTATTTACCTGTTCCGTGTTTTTCATTTCGTTTTCTCTCTATCCCTTCATTATCGTCCTACTCTATATTCCTTCCCACTCTCTCTCTCTCTCCTTCTCTCTCACTTTCACTTTCTCTTCCACTCCATCCCACTCTCTCCCAATCTTCCAACCCCTTTTTCTCCCACTCACTATCCCACTTATTCTACCTTTCACCCTCCCACTCCCACACTAACCCAGCCTCCCCACCTCCCCACTCAGCCCCCACCGTCCCCTCAGCCCCCACTCTCCCCTCAGCCTCACTCTCCCACCAGCCTCCCACTCTCCCACCCCTCACTCTCCCACTCAGCCCCCCACTCTCACTCAGCCTCACTCCCCACTCAGCCCCCACTCTCCCACCCTCCCACTCACCCACCCACCCTCCCACTCTCACATTTTAATCATCATATTCATATTCAATTAGTAGGGAAAAATTGGTTCATCAAGACCCATTAAATTTTATCCCTCTTTTAATGGGGTTCCCCGGCAGGATCCACCACTGATTTTACTCTTCATTGCTCTCTCTCTCTCTCTCTCTCTCTCTCTCAATTTATCTCTCAATTGACCTTACGCTAATGCATTTTTACCATGAAATTTTTTGATTATTTTTACGCGTATTATTTTTAAACTCGATATTTTTTTTACCTAAGTACGATGACTTAACCGCTCGAGTACAATAGCATAACCCCTCGAGTACGATAGCATAACCCCTCGAGTACGATACCATAACCCCTCGAGTACGATAGCATAACCCCTTGAGAACGAATACATAACCCCTTGAGTACGATAACAACCCCTTGAGTACGATAACAACCCCTTGAGTACGATAACTTGACCTCCTGAGTATGATAATATAACCCCTTGAGTACGTTAACATAACCCTTGAGTACGATAGCATAATCCCTTGAGTACGTTCACATAACCCCTTGAGTACGATAACATAACCCCTTGAGTACCATAACAATCCCTTGAGTACGATAACTTGACCTCCTGAGTATGATAACATAATTGCACCAGCTAACATACTAACCATGCAAGGTATACAGCTATGTTAAATATACCAAACCGAGGAGGAAGATGGGTGAAAAATATAAAAAATATACCCGAAGTGGCAACCCATGACACATATGATGAGGATAAATATAACTCCAGGACTTAGTTGCTGGGGGGGGCAGGAAGGGGGGAGGGAGAGGAAGGGAAAGGGGGAGCAGCTGAGAGAGAAGAGAGAAGGGTAAGGGAGGAAATGGGACTAAGAGGAAGAGAAAGAGAGTAAGGGAAGAGGAGGAGGAAGGATAAAGATGGCGAGAAAGAATGAAGAAGGTAAGAAAGGAAGGGAAAGAGGAAGAAGGGGAGGAGAAGGAAGGATGAAGAAGAAGAGGAGGAGGAGGAAGATGAGGACATCACACAGCAGAACACCTGAGGCGGAAGTGCAGGTAAAACAAAAGCTTCAAATCTCTATTAAATTTTTCTCGGTTGAACAATGTCAAGCTTTTACCTGAGGTTATACTGACGGCCGGTGACAATAACCCACACACACACACACTCGGCCAGCGTCGATTGCCAGTCAATGCACTTCCTTTTTTGTTGGCACAGCGTTGTCAATTTCCGGCCATCTGACAGCAGCGTTTTGTGTGCCCGACACTTGACACATACAACATCCTCAATTGAACTCACTAAGAAATGAATAAATATATTGTGAGTCTGTGAACCATGATATTTTTACTTTAGGTGACTGTGTTTAGTCGACGGCCCGGTGGAGACGCCTAGCTATCACACCTGCTTCATGTACCCGCTGTCTCAGGAAAATGTATACACACTACCTCATACACAGTTTGGTTAGGTTAGGTCAGATTACGATAGGTTAGCGTTAGGTTAGTTTAGGATAAGTTACGTTAGGTTAAGTTAGGTTTCACTAGATTTGCTTAGTGTTAGGGTGGTTGATCTTCAGGTGAACTAAGCTGGGGTGGAGATTCTTCAGGTGAACTAAGCTGGGGTGGAGATTCTTCAGGTGAACTAAGCTGGGGTGGAGATTCTTCAGGTTATTCCCAATATTTAGGATAGAAAATCATATTAAAAAAAACACGTCAAAAACACAGACTATTAAATGAAACTTTACACCAGAATTCATCTCGATCCACCAAACATTCAACGAGTCACCGATGAATAACATTTAAGACAGATAGACAAACTGACAGACGTGACACTACTGTATATACTCCTCTCTGAGCCTGCCGGCGAATAATTAAAAACCTTTACCTCATCCGCATCTATTCGACACCTCATGAATCAGTACAGTTCTCACCATTCATTCAAAACACCGAGTCAAATGATTCATACAGTTCGAATCAGTTACTCGTTCACCATCATCATATTCCTCTGATATCCGAAGATTCTCAAAGATTCATATGGTAAATTTTCCTCGTAAATGAAGGCGTAAGACTGTAGCTACCGTAGTAATAATACTAAATAACATCAACAATGAGTGTGAAATTTACAACTGTTCCGAGACTCTTAACGAATAGATTCTCTTAATATCAGAGAATTAACATAAGAGTCTTCGTATTCTCAGACGTTGGTTTATACGGACACGGCGCTGCTATTGGTCTTCCCTCATTATGGCATTCTACCACAAATTCCTTTGGTTTAGGGCGAAAAAAGCTTCCTCATTCTCCTCGTGATGAAGATAGACACACGACTACCGCTCCCATTGTTGTTGTTGACGCCCTCGTTGTAACGTCACCTCAAAAACGCGAATTTCGGCGATCAAAAAAAAAAAAAAAAGTGTATCGTTGCACTTCGTCAGTAGTTCGTCACCGAGAACTGTTATTTGCAGTAATTATTACGAAGTAAATGCAATCTTCTCAATAATAATATTAATAATAAAACACAGATCTGATTCTCGTTATGTTATTTACCCAAAGTGACATGTTTTTACCAACTCTTGAAATATCTGTATTGCGTACAGCGAATGTTACGGTATTTATGTACGTAGATCAAATATTATGAGACTTAGGTACGTAAAGCAAGTGTTACGAGACTTACCGTATGTGCGCTGAATAAACGTCACGAGATTTATGTGCGCAGAGAGAATGCTTAAAAATCTTGAGGTGCGGTGCGCAGTAAGAACGCTGAGAGAACCGTAAAGCAGAGAATGAATGTTTGTAGCCCTGTGAGGCGTGGAGAGAATGATGTAAGCTTCCGGTGTGTACAGAATGAATGTCTCGAAGCTCACGGAACAAGCCAACTGGGGAATGATGCCATGTGGGTAACGACGACCTGTGTGCTAGGGGGCAGATTTATTACAGAGTCTCCCTGGGTCTGAGAGAGAGAGAGGGAGAGAGATATTTTACCTTATCCTCAGTTCCGTGCAGCTATTCAGTCCTCTCTCTCTCTCTCTCTCTCTCTCTCTCTCACACACAGGGGACCAACAATAAAGATCTGGCCAGACAAGTTATGTTGTAATTACAAAAATGTACTTTAGTCACGGGCTTTGTGTGTTGGCCTTTGTAATACAGCCAGAATTATGTTGTACACAGCCATGTAAGTGTTAGTTGTGTAAGTGTAAGTTGTGTAAATGTTAGTTGTGTAAGTGTAAGTTGTGTAAATGTTAGTTGTGCAAGTCTAAGTTGTGTAAGTGTAACCGTGGAGGAATTTTGTTGTTGTTGTTAGTTGTGTAAGTGTAAGTTATGTAAGTGTTAGATGTGTAAGTGTAGGTTGTGTAAGTTGTGTAAGTGTTAGTTGTGTAAGTGTAACTGTGAAGGGATTTTGTTGTTGTTTTTATTTATTTCACAGAGGTTTGTTATTGTTGGTATTGTTCGTTTTAGTATTATTTTCGTACTTGATGTTACTTATTATTATTATTATTATTATTATTATTATTATTATTATTATTATTATTATTATTATTACCAGGCGAAATTCTTGAACAATATCATGAAAATTATTTGATAATTAGCTCAGATCACAGGTGAGTTTGTGTTGACTCTGCAGGTGAGTGTTGACACCAGGAGGCAGGACGTGACAGCAGATACGTGTACAGGTATTACGATAATGATAATTGAAATCTAATTAAGTTTAATATCATGATAATAGCTAGGATGATGGACATGATGCGAATGATGATTTATGTATGAGACAGACAGACAGAGCAGACCGACAGACAGGACAGACGGACAGGATACCCTCACTTCATCACACACACTGTTGAAATAAAGGTCCCGAGGTTTACAGTGGGGCGGTAAGTAATGTGAGAGGATTGTGGAGGAGGAAGAGGAGGGGGGGGGAAAGGCAACGTGGGGGAGTGATGGTTTAGAATCTAGTGTGGGGGGGAAGGGAGGGAAGGAGGGAGGGGAAGGAGGGCTGTAAAAGGGAGGTAGAAGAAAGGGGAAGGGGTGACGGCGAAAGGAAGGTAAGGGAGGAGGAGGAGAAGACGATGATGGAAAGAGGAGGAGGAAACAATGAAAGGGAGGTAGGAGGAGGAGGAAGAAAAGCGAGGGAGAGAGGAAGAGCTTGTCATTGAACCCAATAGGGCGGAGACTTCAATGGATGATTCGCACGATTAAATAAAAAAATAAAAGAAAGGTATTTACGGATACAGATAAGCCAGGTGAAGGGTAATAAAACACCACCAATCATATCCCTAGTTGACTCCAAGAGATACTAATCATTGGCTGGGAAACCCGTACCCGTGATCACACATGAAGACTTCGTATATGAACACACAAACAACTCTCCCAGCCACTGATTATATCTCTGGTAGTCATCCAGGGATATGATTGGCTGTGTTTATAATATTCCTGGCGTATCTATGAGCACTATAATGGCTGGTTTTATTATTTACATTTTGGATTATCTCAGGAAAAATGCCATTGGTGTATAATTATTTCCGGTTTCAATGTTGACGTCTGACTCCACCAGTTTTTTATGTAACCACAAAAATGTTTCTCCATTACAGAACGCATTGTAATATAACACAACCCTGATATTAGCAACATATAGAAACTCTTCAGTATCCGGGTAAGAGAGAGTGAATTTCGAAAGACCAATACGAGCAACTTTTATACAAAGAACAAGCTACCTGTTGAATAGATGATCATATTAACATTATTAAACAAACATTTATACTGGACCACCACTCCACGACCCCCTGACGGAGACACGATGATCCTCCCCATACTGGCCAGATATTTTGTAAATAATATTGATTATGTGTTAAAGGAATACCCAACACACACAGTCTAGACCCCGTCCTCCTCCCCCCACATGCCCCGTGCCCCCCTCCCCCCACATGCCCCGTCCCCTCCCCGTCCGTCCCCCTGCATGCCCCACCGTCCGCTCCCCCCTGCATGCCTCCCGTCCGCTCCCCACATGCCTCCCGTCCCTCCCCACATGCCCCCCCTCCCCCCCCACATGCCCCGTCCCTCCCCACATGCCCCCCGTCCCTCCCTCCACATGCCCCCCGTCCCTCCCCCACATGCCCCCCCCTCCCCACATGTCCCTCCCCCCTGTCCCTCCCCCACATGCCCCCTCCCCCCCCACATGTCCCTCCATCCCCGTCCCTCCCCACATCCCTCCCCATGCCTCCCCCCTCCCCCCCTCCCCCCCTCCCCCCCACCCCTGTGCCCGTCCCCCCCCCATGCCCCCCGTCCCTCCCCCCATGCCCTCCTGTCCGCTCCCCCTGCATGCCTCCCTCCCCCCACGTGCCTCCTGTCCCTCCCCCCACATGCCTCCTGTCCCTCCCCCACATGCCCCCCTGTGCCCCCCGCCTCCCCCCCCCCCACATGCCCCGTCCCTCCCCCACATCCCTCCCCGCCCCCCACATGCCCCCCCTGTCCCTCCCCCACATGCCCCCGTCCCCTCCCCCCACATGCCCCCCGTTAGTCTGTAGGAAGCACAGTGGGGGACATTTAGCTGTGAATCATGGTAGAAAAACACATCAATTTACATAACTAAATACATAACCATTACATAATGAAATATACATAAGACAATACATAACTGTTAAATAGTAAAATACGTAAACATACATAACTTAATACATATTTGTTACGTCATATAATATACATAAGAAACTACGTAAATATACACAACTCAATATATAAAATACATAAATATACATAGCTAAATATATACTCGGTACATAAAATACAATATATTACCATAACTAAAATACATAACCGAGAAATTATACATATACTCCATTATATATAATTTATGTACCAACTATTATTATCATTTAGCAACATATGTAACTTAATTATACAGCTCACACTTGGTACCTGTTATGGGCGTTACACCTGAGTTAATTAGGGCACCGGAGGAAGGTATGACTGAGGTGTGGTAAAGAATCACTAAATGTTATGTAGATTATGAGTAAATTTGCCGAGTGTGTGTGTGTGTGTGTGTGTGTGTGTGTGTGTGTGTGTGTGTGTGTGTGTGTGTGTGTGTGTGTGTGTGTGTGTGTGCGTGTGTGTGTATGTGTGTGTGTGTGTTAGTATCTATCTCACTCCCTGGTTTATCCTTCTTTAATCTCCCTTCTCCCTTCCTTCAACCTCCCTCAAATTCCTTTCCCTCAGACTTCTTTCTCCCTCCCTTTATCCTTTCATTCTCCCTCATTCAACTCCCTTCTCTCTTTATTCATCCTCCCTTCCTCACACCCCTCCCTTCTTTCAATCTTCTTCACCCTTCTTTCCCACTTCCTTCATTCTGTCTCCATCAAAATCTCTCACATTCCTCCACCCTCTCTTATACTTCCTCCCCTCCCTACTGTATCCCTCATCCTTTCCTTCCTCCCTCCCTCCCTACACCCTCCCTCACATAATCCCTCTATTCACTTCAACTCCCTCCCTCCCTTCCTCCAGCCAGGTGTCAGGGAGGGAAGGGCCGGCTGGAGTGAGGGAATGGTGTTGAGTTACAAGGTAAATTTTACGTGAGATGTGCTCAGGTGGTGACTTGGGGGGGGAGGAGGAGGTGATAGAGAGGGGGAACTAGGAGGGGGGTCGAAATGGGAGAAGGTTAGATTAGGTTAGGTTAGATTAGGTTAAGTTATGTTAAGTTAGATTAGGTTAAGTTAGGTTAGGTTAGATTAGGTTAAGATAGGTTGAGTTAGATTAGGTCAATTTAGATTAGATTAAGTAAGGTTAGGTCAGTTTAGACTAGGTTAGATCTAGATTAGGTTAGGTTAGGTCTACTGCCGTGTAAGCCAGCGAGTGGGTGGTGGTGGCCCAGGTAGCAACAACAAAGGTGTATTTAGAGGCGGGGAAAAATAAGGGTTGTGTCCAGCAGCAATGATGGTTTGTGGTGAGAGGGAGACAGGTGAGGAAATATCAAACGTTGGCTTGAAAGTAAACCTCCATATAACGGACTTTTCTCTCCATATAGCCACTAAGAAGAGAGTTTCATATCTAACAGACCCTCGATATTACGGTCTCTCATCTCTATATAGTTTGTCCGACTGAAGTTTCATATGTAACGAACCCTCGATATAACGGACATTCCTCTCCATATAGTCCGTTAACTAGAGGTTTTACTATAAAGCATCGCTGAATCCTGTACTGTGGGATACTCTGACTCTCTGTGGCTCTCAATGGCTCCAAGTGACTGTTGGGAAGTAGTGTGTGTGTGTGTGTGTGTGTGTGTGTTTATCATCAGCGTCGGACACAACAACTGACAAGAACAAGAAGAACAGAAAAAGGAAGAAGTCAACCATGTCAACAATTCGTCTACTCTCACGAAATAAATGTTTCCTCTCATAATACGAGTATATCAAGATCTCTTTTTTTCCTCCCAGGGTTGTATTTCACCTTTAATAAATAATAACTAATTATTAATAACTAAGGTTAATAACTGCTACAAAAGACTTTTAACTAACTTCCCTCTCCCTTCATCCACCCCACCTAAAGCAATACTGTACTTCCCTTCTCTTCCGCCTTCCTTCAAGCACTACCCTCCATCCCCCAAGTACTACCCCCCTCCCCAGCATTACCTCCAACACCCCCACCCACGTTGAGGTGTAGAATCAAATCCAACTTGGGTACATATCAGACCCGGGTACCACTCCTCTTCAATCGCCTACGTGGCTTATCACTGTCATGAGGCGAGCGAGGCCGTAATTTTGGCCCGGTTCCGACACAGTCTTTTGTGAAGGGGGGGGGGGGAGGGAGTGAGGGGGCGCATTGTCAAAGGTTCAATAGCACTCCGTCGAGGAACTCAGAAAGAAGCACCGAAATTTACGAGAGGTCTTGTCGCTGTTTGAACTTCGTCACTGTCGACTTGTGCTCGTCACTGTCTATTATGTACGTCACTGTCTTTTATGTCCGTCACTGTCGTCTTATGTCCGTCACTGTCGTCTTATGTCCGTCACTGTCGACTTGCGTTCATCACTGTCGTCTTATGTCCGTTACTGTCGACTTGCGTTCATCACTGTCGTCTTATGTCCGTCACTGTCGTCTTACGTTCATCACTGTCTTTTATGTCCGTCACTGTCGTCTTACGTTCATCACTGTCTCTTAACACCCATCACTGTTAGGTTAGGTTAAATTGGTTAATGTCATGTAAATAAAACAATCCCACGTTCCTATGCGTGTTAATATCCTAACATTGTATTTCTTGCATGTTGTTTGTTTGTCTGGACGGTCATGTTAACTGGCTATATAATAAACAGTGCCTCAGTAAAAACATATATCCACATTTTTCTTTCCTGGATATCGTGTACCCGCTTGTAATACCGTACACCATTGTCCTCACTTGTTGATGTGTCAGGTCTCCAACACACCTGAGGACAATGTTACCTGTTGTAATATTAACATTCACGCCATCTCCACGCCAATGTGAACCAGTGTGTATAAGGTTTTGTTTTTCTGAGACAGACTGTATATGTGGTCTTTATTTTAACGTGATATTAACCCTTTGACGTCGATGGCTTACTCTTTAACGTCGATGGTTTAACTCTTTGACGACGATGGTTTAACTCTTTGACGACGATGGTTTAACTCTTTGACGACGATGGTTTAACCCTTTATTAACCACCCAGGAACTCAAAGGGTTAAACTTATTCGGCAGGATAATAAAAGTCATTGTGTTGGTACTGACAGTCATCCGGGTTATATTTACACCAACACAAATTATAGGAAAGTCTTAGTCGAGTCTATCACCAGAGACACGTCACCACAAGAGTGTTACTTCATCAAGGTTACGTTGTTGACTTTAACTGATCTTATTAACGTCCATGATTCTAACCTTGTTTTATTAAATTATCGCTGAAAGTTTTTTTTTCCTTTTCGTAATCACAAATAAGACTGGGAGTTAAAATATCGTGTGTGTGTGTGTGTGTGTGTGTGTGTGTGTGTGTGTGTGTGTGTGTGTGTGTGTGTTTTAGGGCTCAGTCCGGAGTATTAGAGATTAGTACAGTGAATGTTGCTCGTAAATGAAGATGTGAGAACGTAACTAACTGGCTAACTGAACCTATCTTAACTACACACGTTCACTTAACACCAATCAGAACACAGAGTTAAGGTGGACTCTGGGCCAAGGTCGATGAATATCAAAATGAACACTGACTCCTGTTGTCCCGATAGGGTTGTCAAAATCCTTCGTCCGTTGTGTCATTTTCTCAACACAATTTTGTATAGATAATTTTTTGAGTGTTGTACCGTGTTTATGTCGGTCGGTCATTAAATAGAGAAGAAAATGAATAATGACCAAATGACCTGACCTGAACTAACCTAACTTGTTATTATTCTTTAGTGTATTAACTGGAAGAAATTAACTACCAGTGCATGATGTAACAGAGGTATGATAAAACACACTGTTATCATCCTAATAATGATCCCTTAGATTACCTCAACTTTAATTCTTGATATAAATTTGTCGTTTCTGATTAAATTTATTTCTTAAAAGTTCAAATATACATAAAAAAATATAAGGTTCTCACGTTAATTAATCTTCTGTGAAAGTTTAATTAATTTCTCTGGGATAAACATAAGAGGTTTCCTGAACTAACAAAGACGCGTAATAAAAAGTAAAATAAAATAAAAACACAAAACCCACAAAAAAATAAATTTCCTCGTAATCAACTCCACCACACGGACCAATATCCCCCACCACTCACCACGCCTCAAGAGTCCCACCTAATCCTCCACATAAACCCACGTTGATATAACCAGCTGACAATCCTTCCATCACCGAATCATAACAACACAGCCTCACCACGAGAAGCAATAACATGAAGATTCTCAGCTTGACAATAACTCACCCACAAGTCCGCCTCCACACCTCCTCAGCCTCCTCGTTAGATCCGGGTGAGGAACAATATATGTATGTTGTGTTGTCAATAGTAAGAGAAACAATTGAGACCCTGCAATTGTGTGTAAATGAGGCAGAAAGTCAGATCAGCAACCTGGGACTTGGTCACAATTTTCGTGATGCCATATGGCAGCAAGATCTACCATAGACAACACATTATGCTGCCAATATCTTCCCAGGCGGTAGTACCTCCCTGTTTGGTAGCTACCTACTACCTGTGTGAGGGAAACGGGATATTGTTATTAATTTAGTGTTGATGATGGCTGAGATAATCTGTAGTGTGTATAAAAAGAAGCGGAATAAAATGGCGGATTATATAAGTCTCACAAAAAATGTATCCACACTGTCTTATATGTTGTGGTGATTATGGCGAGGATGTTTTATTACAAGAGCAACATTGTCCTCACACATTGTCCTCACACATTGTCTTCACACAGTATCTTCACACATTATCCTCACATTGTCCTCACACATTGTCCTCACACATTGTCCTCACACAGTGACCTTACACATTGTCTTCCCACAGTATCTTCACACATTGTCCTCACACATCAACAACATTGTCCTCAAACATTGTCTTCACACAATGACCTTACACATTGTCTTCCCACAGTATCTTCACACATCCTCACATTGTCCTCACACATCAACAACATTGTCCTCATTAATGGGAGCTCCTAGAGACACCAATAGGTGAGGACAATAAGCAACATCTCCATGAACATATTTAAGGTAGTGTTTGTTTACATTTTTGAGACACCTTAAGTAGTACAATGATGACGTCACGCGGGTCAGGTGGTCAGTGTTTGTTTCTTAAAGAGAGAGAGAGAGAGAGAGAGAGAGAGAGAGAGAGAGAGAGAGAGAGAGAGAGAGAGAGAGAGAGAGAGAGAGAGAGAGAGAGAGAGAGAGAGAGAGAGAGAGAGAGAGAGAGAGAGCACAACTCCCTCCCTCCACCAATAAGACTCCTAAACATCTACCCCACCATAACAACATTTACTCTGATCAACTAAACACATATTCCTCCCCCCACCCCCCGTGGAAGAAGTCATGCGTCAACAAATGCACTATTTTCATCCCACGGGACAAGACAGTGTCAAACGACGCGGAACACTAACTAAAAAGATCAGAATTTGAAGCTTACACACACTAGAGTTATGGTCGGTCCGAGGTAAAGAAGACCGTAGTTGTGGTGGGTGGTAAGGGTGTGGGCAAGGGGGCAGGGGGGTAGGGGTAGACGAAGGAGGAGGACGACGATCGCGATAATGCAACCCGGAGTTAAAATGATGGCTGGGATGATAAATCAGGGTTGTGCTGTGGGGGGGGGGTACTACAGGGGGGGAGGAGGAGGGGGCCATTCATCACGATAAAAATAAATGCTGATTATAATCTGGTGGCGCCCGCTGTTGTTAATGACGGCAAGAAGAACAAGAAGAACGAGAGAAAGAAGAAGAAGAAGGTGATAAATAAACCAACTATAAAACACGTGCTGGGGTAACAGTGAAGCCTTCGACCACTAAACCAAACTAAACCCATTTCCTTATTCTTCTCAGTTTTAATTATTTTCTCTTTTATGTTTCTCGTTATAAAAAGAAAACTATTAAAAAACAATAAAAATATGTCCATTGTGACGGTCATTCGCGCATACATACACATACACACGCACACACAAACCTATACCTACACACACATATATACAGATACGTACACACACATATATAGATATGTACACACACACCTACACACACACACATATATACAGATTCGTACACACACGCACACATATATACAGATACGTACACACACACCTACACACACACATATATACAGATACGTAGACACACATCTACACACACATATATACAGATACGTACACACACACCTACACACACATATATACAGATACGTACACACACACACACACACACACACACAGTTAGTCAATGTACTCAATGTTATAAAATTCTGAGGTTCTTTCACAGTGAGTTCCTTCTGTGTTGGTCGAGGTTGAGACAGAAATTGGTGGAAGAAACGCGTGAGGAACATGTAAGCCGTTGTCAAGACTTACAACACCTGACCTAACCTCGTTATCTAAGACATAATACCCCTTGTTTGTTTACATACCTACATGAACACACGAGAGACCACACACGCGTATACATACACACACACACATACACATAATTACATTCATTTTCACACGCACATGTTGATATACAGTCACACACACACACAAATACAATCGTACTCACTTGCACGTACGTACGTACGTGTGTGTGTGTGTGTGTGTGTGTGTGTGTGTGTGTGTGTACTGCTAAAAGATTCTTGGTATATTGTGAATAAGATCATATTGTTATTAATTCTGTTAAAAAATAGAAGGTGTTGGGATTATCTGTGTGAAACACACACACACACACACACACACACACACACACACACACACACACACACACACACACACACACAGACCTGGCTTGGGTATAAATCTGAAGTAATGATTGAAGGCAGCAGGTAAGGGGTGACGTCGCCACTAATAAAGACAGGTATTAGTGCCACGACCACCGGGTCACGAACCACAACATCAAAGACCATCAAACGAACCGAAAATTGGATAGAAAACATGTGTGAAAAAAAAATAATAATAATAAGGTGAGTTCGGGCATAGGTCATAATAGGTGGTTAGAGGTCGAGATGTCACAGGTTAGTTTTTTCTGGTAATCATTACAGGTGTACAGAAGAGGAAGTTAAGAGGTCACAAGAAGACGAAATGTCGCACGAAGTCAAGAGGTTACAGGAGATCAAGAGAGGTCACAAGAGGTCAAGAGGCCTCACTAAGACAAAGGCAATCATTAAGGTTACGATCTATAATTCGTGAACTTTACGACAAAAATCACATCATTATACACTAATCACTGCGGCACAATTTTGAGGAATAAATACGACTAAAAGGCCTTGTTGGCATCGGGTCAGGTCACCTAATATGACGTAACCTAACATGACCTATCCTAACCTTGCCTATCCTTAGCTCAATGAACCTAACCTAACCCTTTATGAATGATAGTTTAACTTCAAGATGAATAATGCTTACTTTGCCCTCAAATGGGTTTTAGGATAAACCATCGTCCTCAAAGGATTATAAATTAAACCATTTTCTGTAAAGGGTTATAACTTAAACCATCGTCCTCAGCGCTTAAAACGCAATAAAGGTCATTTACTTCACTAAACCACACAGAGGGTCCCATAACTCACTTAATAAACAAGAGCGCTTACAGTAACTCGGGTACTTAACTGGAGACAAGACAATAGATGCAACACACAACAAACGTTTCCTGCACAAGATATCAAGCGAATCACGAGAGCCGACTGTACTCACGTTTTTACCCAAATGCTCAGAATAATTAAGGAGACAAGAGAACAGGGGGAAAGGGGGTTAGGGGGAAAGGGGGGGGTCTGTGTGTGTTTTTGTGACAGAGCGGCTCCGACAGACATTCATTCCCATCCTCTGTTAAAAGATCCAAAGCAAGGAAGGGCGAAACAGAGGCCCGTTAGTTCACACCCTCCACAAGACCGTAAATAAAGACTTCATTCTTTAATTTGCTACTCATTAACTCCTTCAGATCCACCAGAGAGAGAGAGAGCGAGAGAGAGAGAGAGTGTCGTAAATCTCATTCACAAATTGTTGGTGTAATCTGATTCTCATTCTTTAATTTCCTGCTACTATTTACAAATTGTTAAGTGTGTGTGTGTGTGTGTGTGTGTATTCGAGGATTGTACATTACTTAGTTAATGCTTTAAGTAGATCCGTTGAGGACAAGGGACAGTAAATCTCACTTATAAATTGTTGGTGTAATCTGGCTCTTTATTCTCCAATGCCAGGCTCACTTTATTTCTTGAGGCAAATGGTAATGTACTGATATAGGAACTGATTGATGAAGAGTGTGTGTGTCTGTCTGCTGTAACACACACACACACACACACACATATATTTCTTAACCCCTAGAAAATGATGACCAATTCTCTCGAGTACGATGACACTGTACTCAGGGGTTTAAGTCATCGTACTCAAGGTGAAAAAAGGTATCGATTCGTTTCAGCGGATTTGTATAATAAAAAGTAAATTATTGTTTCTGACCAAAAAATAAAATGTTTTCGAACAAATAGATGAAAAAACTTCTATCCTCCCGTAGTTGTATAATTTAAAGTAAAAACTTTCTTCATAGATACAAATTCAAAACTAATTGTTTTTCGCATTCGTAAACTTATATATATATATATATATATATATATATATATATATATATATATATATATATATATATATATATATATATATATATATATATATATATATATATATATATATATATATATATATATATATAAGTTCGGCGCGCAAAACGTTTCACCTACACAAAATCTTTCAAAAAATATCCACGTCAGGTTTTGCAGACTCGTGGCGGAACAAAACTTCTCATTTGGCTTAAAACATATTTTTTCCTCGCATAAATCCCGTCCATTCTATTTTTTTATTATATTTTTTACGACAATTAATCGTAAAAAATAGTGCTTAATTTAGGGAAAATCCGTGTAAATGAGCGACAGTTTTGAAAGCTTGCTGGATTATAAATCAAAGTCGCCAGTATCCCAACTATCAGAACAAAATAATAACAATTCCTCGTCCCAGAGTCTGTGTCGGGCGGCGACAATTTAATCTTAAAAATCCTTGAATATGATATAAATAATAAAAAAAAAATGATTTAAAATTCGATGTATCATTAGAAAACTGACAGACTTATATATGATATTCCTGGACACACACACACACACACGTGTGTATCTCGAATCCATAATTTAAAAATCTCTGGCAGAGATAATGTGACTATCTCATGCGTCAGTATCACGCACTCGTCACCCACGCATCACAGAACGCACTATCGTGTGTGTGTGTGTGTGTGTGTGTCTTACAGCCGAAAGATTGTCAGACAATAATAATAATAAGGGAAGGGGTAGTAATGAACGAGGCGGGACAAACGGGTATTATTTTCACTCCCAGTTGAGGGAGCTGAGCACGGGGTGATTAGGACCGGTTCCTCCGTAATTAATTGAGGTAATTAAGAAATTTCAGCCATGTGTCATTGGCTGGCGGGCGGAGGGACGAGACTCTGCTCCAACACACCAATTAAAATGAAGCTTGATTATGTCGGTGACTTCTGGGATAGTGTGTGTGTGTGTGTGTGTGTGTGTGTGTTGGTTTAGAGTGCATATATGATACACACACACACTGAATTATTAAGGTTTAGTCAACGTGAGTTTTGATGAAGACATTAGGAGCTCAGTAAAGGATAGAGAGTCCTAGCACGAGGAAGGGGGAGGAGGTCCTAGGCAGAGGATATGGGAAAGGAGTGCCAGCAAAGGGAGAGAGGCTTAACAAGAGGAGGGACCTATCAATAGGAAAGGGTCCTAGAAAGAATAGTCCTAGCAGAGAGAAGGAACTCCTAGCAAGGGGTAGAAGGGCTCAGGGAGAAAGGGGTGAAGGGCAAGGAGGGAGGGAGGGCAGGGAGGAGTGGAGGGTAGGAAGGGGTGGAGGGCAGGGAGTGGTGGAGGACAGGGAAGGGTGGAGGGTAGGAAGGGGTGGAGGGCAGGGAGTGGTGGAGGACAGGGAAGGGTGGGAGGACAGGGAAGTGGTGGAGGACAGGGAAGGGGTGGGAGGGCAGGGAGTGGGGAGACAGGGGAAGGGTGGGAGGGCAGGGGAGGGGCAGGGGGAAGGGTGGGAGGGTAGGGAGTGGTGGGAGGACAGGGAAGGGTGGAGGGGCAGGGAGGGTGGAGGGGTGGAAGCAGGGAGGGAGTGGGGAGGGGGCTGCACGGGGCGACATACCTCACGGTAGAAATATCTTGGGTAACCGCTCCCAGATGCTCACACTGTCATGCCCGGCCTCCCGACCCTCTGCCCACACCCTGACTTTAGCTTCGTAAAACTTAATTTATTTCTTATTTCATAAAACAACATAAACTTCCCACGTCTTCTATTATGATATCTAACCACGCCAGGTCATGTACGGCTCATGTTTGATACAGGAAAGTGTCACATGACTAATATTTACTTGAATTAGCCTAACCAGTGCAAGAATGGCATTCAGTCATAAATTTTTCCCCAGTGTCACTGTCACTGGCAGCGGCGTAGGTGGACTTAAGCCCCTGTAGTCCTGGGCGTGTTTACGTGGGTTCAGGCTTAAAACATAATTACAGACTCGTTATGGCTCCCCGCCGACCCGATAACTGCATCACAAACTACCTATTACACACCTTTATAAAAACTTATTTGAGGACGTTCAATGAATACTCTCTCTCTCTCTCTCTCTCTCTCTCTCTCTCTCTCTCCCGTTTCCCCATAATCTTATCTTCAACAAATCTTTTCGTCATCCTCGAACTATCATCTTGGGATCACCTGGTGCTTAGCACCCCAACTTGTTTCACCTCAAGATTAACCACCCTAATGTTAACGCTAACCGAAACTTAATCAAACCTAACCTCGGTTAAATTAGTTTAGGATGGATTAAGTTAGGTGAGGTTAGGGTGCGATAGATTAGGTTCGGTCAAGTTAAGCTAGAGAGAGAGAGAGAGAGAGAGAGAGAGAGACTATTGATCATATCAGAAAGTAATCACTGAAGAAGAGTGACTGAGATACGACCTCCCAAAACATATCCTCGCGTGTGACCTTGACCTCTTGCCTCCACCTCACCCGAGTGTGAGGGCTGGACGCGTTGCCATGGTGACCGAGGAAACAACACATGGACCAGAATAGTACGTGATTGAGAAAGGTAAACATTTAACCCGTTTATTTTCTTGAGAATAATCTCGTGTGTAATAATAATAATAATAATAATAATAATAAACGGTTTATTAATAGAGTTGCAGCCGGTGGCTGAAAATATACAAACCTACATGTGATTTTGACATAATAACATACGTTCAATACATTTACAGGGCTGTACAGTACATAAATCAGGAGTTGTTTATTATTTTAACAAGAGATGGGATGGTGCTATTCTTATATCTATCAGTGCAGGCTCTTATGGGCTGAATTTTGTTGTAGTGGTGGACTGCGCGAAGTGGGCGGGGTACTGCTGGTGGCAGTAAGTGGCGATGACGAGGATGGTGCAGTAGTCCACTGCCAAACCCTGCTAGTGCGTGGTGGTGGAGGTCACTGAGAGATGGCATTTCCAAGATGGAGAGAGCGTTGTTGTAGCCTGACTAGTCTGCGCCGAGCATGCTTCTGCAGGCCCTCTTTTGTACCTTCTCTAGCTGACATTGTTGGATAGAGTTGAGAGAAGACGCCAAGGCTGGTGACGCATACGTTAATTTTGGGAGTATAAATGCGTTGTAGATAGTCCTCAGCTCTGGCGTGGGTGCCCCAAGTGACTTGAGTCGTCGTAGCATGTAGAGTCGATACGAGGCTGCCATCGTACTCAAGAAGCTAAAATCGCACTCAAAAGGTTAAGTCGCACTCAACAGACCAAAATCGAACTCAAGGGATTAAGCCATCGTACTCAAGAAGGTAAAATCGCACTCAAAAGGTTAATCCAACAATCACGAGTCACCAAGTTACATAAATCCACATTGGCTTATCCTCGCCAAGGTACAAATAGCTTTTTTGGGGGACGATTCGGATCCGATGATTGGCGAATCCGTCGACACGTGTCCAATCTCTGAGACACACGCATGTTGACACGTGTCCAATCAATGACATGTAGATGGCGGGTCGCTGTCAGGGGTTCACGTCAGAGGTTATTGTGTTAAGGTGACGCGAGTTGGAAGTCCTGTGTTTTTGTGTCGAGGATTTTAGTAGGCGAAGGTAAAGGTGTTAGACTGAGTGGGTTGTGTTAGACTGACAGGTGTACACTGAGTGGGTGTCAAAGGTTTACTGGGCGGAGGTGTTCATGGGTGGTGTGAGACTAACCGAGTGGGTGTTAACGACTTACTGGTTGGAGGTGTTCAAGGGTGGTGTGAGACTGAGTAGGTGGTGTAGACTGCGTGGGTATTAAAGACTGACTGGTTTAGATTGAGTGGTGTAGAGTGGGTGGTGTTAGATTGAATGGTGTAGACTGAGAGGGTGTTAAAGGCTGACTGGTGAAGACTGTTTAAGACTGGGTGTCTTTGGTTAACTGAGAAGAAGTGGATGAAATGATAAATGTATAGACTGACAAAGTAATAAATAAATAGATGGAAAAAATAAATGGTTACATGTACGACACACACACACACACACACACACACACACACACACACACACACACACACATCTATAATTTCTCAACGCTAATGCTAACTTAGGTTAGGATAGGTTAGGTTAGGTGCAGATGATATGCCAAATAATAATATATATATATATATATATATATAACTAAATACTTTACAGATCTCATTCGTTGGATGTTTGGCGGCGATAATTTTTATGACAACTGTCCAGGAAAGTTACCGTAACTACCTTGGCCACGACCCAGAGTTATTACCTACCTAACTAACTGCTAACTACCCCAGACAGTGGAGGAGGAGGAGGAGAATGAGGAAGAGGAAGAGAGAGCCAAGAGAAAAGAAAAGATAACGAAACAGATGAGAAAATGGAGAGAGAGAGAGAGAGAGAGGAACTAGCAGTAATTAGTTTGAGCTGCTGACGACGACCTACCAATAACACACACACACACACACACACACACACACACACACACACACACACACACACACACACACACACACACACACACACACACACACACACACACACACACACTCTTTTTAGCTTAACCTTCCCCAACATAAGGTCTATATCTCCTGCCAGAACCGTACTGGGGAAAGTTTACAGGGCTGTTAGGGAAAAGCAATGTCGTCCAATTGATCGGATTATGGTGGAGTTTGATCAGTAATGTGTGGGGGAAACTAGCGGTGGAACTAACATGATGGTTAGATATTTTCACAAGTTGAACCCTACCTGTCGAACCCCCACCTGTCGGACCCCACCTGTCGGACCCCACCTGTCGGACCCCACCTGTCGAACCTTACCTTGTCGAACCCTACCTGTTGGACCCCACCTGTCGGACCCCACCTGTCGGACCCCACCTGTCGGACCCCACCTGTCGAACCTTACCTGTCGAACCCTACCTGTCGAGCCTTACCTGTCGAACCTTACCTGTTGGACCCACCTGTTGGACCCCACCTGTCGAACCTTACTTGTCGAACCCCTACCTGTTGGACCCCACCTGTCGAACCCTACCTGTCGAACCCTACCTGTCGGAGCCTTACCTGTCGAACCCTACCTGTCGAACCCTACCTGTCGAACCCTACCTGTCGGAGCCTTACCTGTCGGACCCACCTGTTAAACCCTACCTGTCGTACCCCACCTGTCAAGCCTTACCTGTCGGACCCCACCTGTCGAACCTACCTGTCGGACCCCACCTGTCGAACCCCACCTGTCGAACCCCACCTGTCAAGCCTTACCTGTCGCACCCCACCTGTGGAAACCTTACCTGTAGGACCCCACCTGCCGAAACCTTACCTGGAGAGAAAGAGAAGGAAGGGTAATTAAGAGATAGATTCTGTATGTTGTTTTGTATATACAGGTAAATCATCTTTATTATATTTACACGACATATAACACAATATAGCGTCGATATTATATACAAAATAATATACAGTATATAAATTATTTCTAAAAGTGGGATAAAATTTGAGGTCATTTTGTCTTTCTTTATATTTGTATTCTTCTTTATCTTATTCTCTCTATGTGTCTATCTCTCATCTAATTTATGGGGATGATGTTGTGAGTCGACGAATGTGGAGAAAAAGAGACAGGGGATGATTAATTATGATAAATGAGGGAAGTAGGAGAGAGGTGGAAATATTGTGTTGTCAGCGTGGCAAGTGATGGTGTGTGTGTGTGGGGGAGAGAAGGGTGGAGGGAGTGTGTGAGAGTAGACACCATCCTCCTTTCCATCCTTCACACTTCCTGCCTTTCTCGTTTTTTTTCCTTCTCTCCTTCCATCCCTTTATAGGTATACCAACAGACTATGTGACATACTCCTAACACAGCATAGTATCTCCCTGGATATACAACAGGCATAAAGGTTCACTACAAAGACAGCATTATACACCTGAGAATATATGATATACTACCATCATAATCCGGGGGGTATATAAGCCTATACTCGTGAAAACAATAAAACACGTATATATCATGAGACAAAAATCATATAACATCTTTTATAACTAGATAACCTAAGTTGACCCTCGAGAAAATCTGACCTGGAATGCACCCAACTTAGGAGGTGGGTCAAGCTAGTGATGACCTATGATGGTTTGCTGATGACTCCTGATGACCCGTGATGACCTTAACCCAAGAACCACTATGAATAAACTATTGGATTATTTGTAGTCTGTCAGCTGATGCAAGTTGTAGGGGAGGGGGGTGTGTGTGTGTGTGTGTGTGTGTGTGTGTGTGTGTGTGTGTGTGTGTGTGTGTGTGTGTGTGTGTGTGTGTGTGTGTACTTACCAATACTAATATTCTACAACAACAACAAAAAACATTAGTTGAGAGAGAGAGAGAGAGAGAGAGAGAGAGAGAGAGAGAGAGGGGTATTTTGCGTCACTGAGTTGAGTTTACCTGAGTTATAATGCGTCGTCAAAATGATGGGAGGGCGAGAGGGCAAGGAGGAAGAGTGATAAAGGGAGGAAGATGAAAAAGGAAAAGAGGGAGAGAGGAGGAGAGAAGAGATGTAATTAAGGAGGAGAGGAGGGGGAAGATAGGAGTGAGGAAAGGGAGGTAGAGGAGGGGGAGAAAGGCCGAGTAGACGGAGAAGAGGGGGGGAGGAAAATTGAGGGAAGGGGAGGAGAAAAGGAAGAGAGGGGAGGCATAGTTCTCCCTCCCTAGAATATGATCAGCAGCTGCTTATAGTTAGACAAGCCTTCATCTCCCTCCTCACTACTTACTCTCCTCACACGGACTTCCTCACCACCTTCTCCCCTCATCATTCACTTCTCCCTCACTACGGACTTCCTCACTACCTTCTCTCCTCACTACTTACTCTCTCACTACGGACCTCACTACCTTCTCCTCACTACTTACTCTCCTCACTACGGACTTCACTACCTTCTCCTCACTACTTACTCTCCTCACTACGGACTTCCTCACTACCTTTCTCTCTCACCACTTACTCTCCTCACTACGGACTTCCTCACTACCTCTCCTCACTACTACTCACTACGGACTCTCACTACCTTTCTTCTCCTCACTACTTCTCTCCTCACTACGGACTCTCACTACCTTCTCCTCACTACTTACTCTCCTCACTACGGACTTCCTCACTACCTTCTCTCCTCACTACTTACTTCCTCACTACGGACTTCCTCACTACCTTCTCTCCTCACTACTTACTCTCCTCACTACGGACTTCCCTCACTACCTTCTCCCTCACTACTTACTCTCCTCACTACGGACTTCCCTCACTACCTTCTCCCTCACTACTTACTCTCCTCACTACGGACTTCCCTCACTACCTCTCCCCACTACTACCTCCTCACTACGGACTTCCCACTACCTCTCTCCTCACTACTACTTACTCTCCCTCACTACGGACTTCCTCACTACCTCTCTCCTCACTACTTACCTCCTCACTACGGACCCTCACTACCTTCTCTCCTCACTCACTTACTCTCCTCTTCACTACGGACCCCTCACTACCTCTCTCCTCACTACTTACTCCTCACTACGGACTCTCACTACCTTCTCTCTCCTCACCACTTACTCTCCTCACTACGGACTTCCCTCACCACCTCTCCCTCACCACTTACCTCCCACCATGACCTCTTCACCACTCCCTCTCTCCTCACTTCTACCTCCCTCACTGCACTCCTCACCACCTTCCTCTCCCTACTACTTACTCTCCTCACTACGGACTTCCCTCACTACCTTCTCTCCTCACTACTTACTCTCCTCACTACGGACTTCCTTCACTTCCTTCTCCCCCTCACTATTTACCTACTACCTTTACTACCTTCTCTCCTCACTCTCCATCCCTCCTTCTCTCCTTCCTCTCTTCTCTCCTTCCCTCCTCTTCTCTCCTTCCCTCTCTTTCTCTCCATCCTCCTCTTCTGTCCTCTCATTATCCTTCAAGTCATACCTATTGTCTCTCCCCCTTCACTATCTTTAACACCTCTCTTTCCTCCTTTCTCTAGTCTCTCTTTTTTTTTCTTTCTTCCCTTTCCTTTCTTCTTTTCTCTCTCTCTTTCTCCATATCTCCTATCTCTTCCTGTCTTTGTCTCTCTCTCCTTATCTACCACTCACTCTCTACAATTCTCCTTTTCTCTACTTGTCTCTCCCATCCATCTACAGCCTGCTTTGTGTGTGTGTGTGTGTGTGTGTGTGTGTGTGTGTGTGTACAATCTCCAGTTACAATTTTTTATTAATATTTTCCTATTTCGTTTTATACTTATTTTATATATTTATCTTTATTAGTCATTCATTATTATCATTGTTCTTCTTCATGTGACCTTTATTTCTCTTATACTAACGGTACTGTGTGTTTCAGTGTTACCAAGGTTTCATGCTCACCTTTCATATATAAAAAATTATGTAATATATCGAGCTTAATTATGCTGGCTGGAGCTCTCTGATACTGGCACTAAACAAACACTACCAACTTAATTATTTGTTCCAAGAATATTTCCCAGGTTGTAAATTCTAGCTAATGTAATTATTAAATTAACTAGCGAAATATAAACCTAGATTAACTGTAAAATAAATCCTGGGAATTTATTTAGAGTAAGGGTTGTCGTGATACATTGAGGTGAAGGGGTTTGTTGTTATGGCAGTACGATAGTTTTCCAAGAACACCTGGCAGCCACCATGGTGTTTTAGGCGGCAGGTAACCTATCACTGCGTTGTCAGGCGTATAACTGCCACCACCACTGTCATGACATTATATTTACCTTCTGGACACACACACACCTGTTAATTACTCTACCAGGGATGTTTATAGGTGATAGACCAACAGCCAATAGCTGAGACGTGTACATCCACTGGTCAATAACCCCCTTACAGGGCATTATCGTAAGACGTGTACAGGTATTGGCCAATAGCCAGCCCCCTTATTACTGTTGGTGACGTCACTGGTGCACTATCACGTGACCTAGGAGCCTGATGACGCCAGCACGGATTCCAATGTTTGTTTGTCTTGTACAGTAATGGTTTTGTTTGTGGTGGTGTTTGTTTGTGTTTAACATCTTACATAAATCTTTAGGTGATGACATACAAACACTATTATGGTAATGATGACCAAAAATATTAATATGAAGAATAACTTAATCAAGGCAAAACGAGGCTGTATTTTGGGGCAATATTGACGATGTATAATAACTCATAAAATTATGGCTGGATGAGATTCATCAGGAGTTATGGCGATTAATTGTGATTAAATCCCTAGAATACAGAGGGAGAATAATTAACGCAGTAGACGTCCTCCACACTCTGGGAGACTCCCGCCATAACGGTATAGTTATTTCACACAACAGTACAGTAAAGCCTCTATTTAACGAGCTAGATCGAAAGGAAAGTCCGTTATATCGAGGGGGTCCGTTAGACGTGGAGAGAGAGAGAGAGAGAGGAGAGAGAGAGATTCACTGCCTTACCACTTATTATTACAGTAGACATAAACCCAAGAGATAACTCGGCGTGTTTTGTGTTGAGTGGAGGAGGAAGGGTGGTGGGGGAGAGGTGAGGGCTGGGGTGGAGTGAGGCTGGGTGGGTGAGGAGCTGGGGTGAGGGTGAGGAGCTGGGTGAGAGGTGAGGCTGGGGTGAGAGGTGAGGGAGCTGGGGTGGTGAGGTGGGGGTGAGGGCTGGGGTGAGAGGTGAGGCTGGGGTGAGGTGGAGGTGAGGGGCTGGGTGAGGTGGGAGCTGGGGTGGAGGTGGGTGGGTGGGGCTGGGGTGAGGTGGGGGCTGGGGTGAGTGAGGGAGCTGGGGTGAGAGGTGAGGGAGCTGGGGTGAGGTGGGAGCTGGGGAGAGGTGAGGGAGCTGGGGTGAGGGGCTGGGGTGGGGTGGGGCTGGGGTGAGGGGTGGGGGTGGGTGGTGAGGGGGAGTGAGGAGTGGGGGAGGGAGCTGGGGTGAGAGGTGAGGAGCTGGGGGAGAGGTGAGGGCTGGGGTGAGAGGTGAGGAGCTGGGGTGAGGGAGCTGGGGTGAGAGGTGAGGGAGCTGGGGTGAGAGGTGAGGGGCTGGGGTGAGAGGTGGAGGGTGGGGTGAGGGAGCTGGGGTGAGAGGTGAGGGAGCTGGGGTGAGAGGTGAGGAGCTGGGGTGAGGAGGTGAGGAGCTGGGGTGAGGAGCTGGGGAGAAGTGAGGGAGCTGATGAAGTGAGAGAGAGGTGAAGGAGAGGAAGGAGAAATTGAGCAAAATTTCCCATCACCTCAAGGACAAGCGACATTAATTTCCCGAACAGGAGGGAAAAAAAAAGAAGCAAAATTTTCCCTGATAAAAATTTCTCCATTTTCCCCACATCACACACAAACAAACAGGGAAAAAACACCAAAAAAAATACCAACCACGCCGAGGAAAAAAAAAGGGGGCAAAAATAGGGAGACCCAAATTTTTCCTCATTTTCCCCACCACCTCAAGGAAACCAGGACAAACGACATTAATTTTCCCCGGGACTGAGGACACGGGCAGGAAAACGACTTAGCATGTTAGAAGGGGACAGACTCATTCCCTTTTATAGGTAATTCTGAGAGATACACAGCGAGGCCACACCACTCTTGTCAGACCCGGCACAATGAACTTACCGTGTGTTATTGTGTGTGTGTGTGTGTGTGTGTGTGTGTGTGTGTGTGTGTGTGTGTGTGTGTGAGCTCTACTTTTAACTCTGTCTTTTTCTTTCTCTAGCTGTCTTTATCTTATTCTAGGTCTATCTCTCTCTACGTCTATCTCTCTTCTCCATTTCTCTCAATATCTCTCACCAAAATGGCACTTTCTTATTACTAACCTTTAGCTTCTGTTACTCTCCTTTTTATTAGCACTTCCCTCGATATTGGACTCTCTCACCAATGGTACTTTCCCTTCCCTCATCACTGGTACTTCCCTTTCTCCCAACAATGGTACTTTCCCTCCCAACCACTGGTACTTCCCCCACAATGGCACTTTCCGTCTGGGTAGTTTTAGGGGTTGGCGGTGCCTCAACCTTGGTATTTTTTTAGGCTGTGTGAGTCACTTGTCCATTTTTATGTTCTCTTAACTATGTAGGTGACGGAGATGTGTGTGTGTGTGTGTCCTCCCCTAACATACATCCACCTCCTCACACACACACACACACACACACACACACACACACACACACACACACACACACACACACACACACACACACACACACACACCCGTATAAGTGGGGAGCGAGGTGTCTGTGGCAGCATCAGCCCAGCTCAGTAAGTAGGGAGACGCTATCGGCTCCATTATCTTCATCAACACCTCACTCTGTTGGCTGCAGTCCTCACCACCACATCACGACCCCTAGCTTGTGGAGGGAGGGAAGGAGGGAGGGGGGAAGGAGGGAGGCACGGAGGGAGGGAAGGAGGCAAAGAGTCATGGAGGGAGGGAAGGAGGCAT
The DNA here is from genome assembly GCF_018991925.1 of Homarus americanus. Taxonomy (NCBI): domain Eukaryota; kingdom Metazoa; phylum Arthropoda; class Malacostraca; order Decapoda; family Nephropidae; genus Homarus; species Homarus americanus. The sequence goes on from NW_024731852.1 coordinate 9,017,686, forward strand.
GGAAGAAGTCATGAAAGAAGACTGGAGAGAGGCGGGGAAGAAGGTATGGTGGGATGGAGAGAGGAAGAATAGGAAGGAGAAATAGAGGTCATGGAAGGAAGAAGGAAAGGAAGGTAGGAAGGAAGGTATTATATTTATAAAAAAAATAATCAAATCACCTTAGTAATCAGTCAATCATGGCTCCAATACTAGGGTCTGAGGATTGGCGACCACAGCCCTCCACCCACACACATCTTCAGGCTGATCTTAACAAATGTCTGTCGACTATTAAATCTTCAGACGACCAAATTTTATTACCTGAAAATTTTCCCGAAAAATTAATAAAAACTCCAAATATATTTCCGATGAACAAACCTTTTATGTTCACGATAAATATTTCAGTAAGTTCAATTGGTCTAATTTTAGATGTATCGCTGTTGGGGGAACTCATTAGTGGGTTTTAATTTGGTGTAAATATTAGGGACATAAATCAACAATATTCACTGCACATTATAGACCAGTGTTGCAAGTTGTGCTGATCAACACTCGTTCCTATTGGCGAGTTATTATGGGTGACACAGGGTGACACGACGTAAAATGGGGTGACACTGAGTGAGACGGGATGACACGGGTTGACATGGTGTGACATATGGGATGACATGGGGTGACACGGGATCAATATATACTTAGTCAAAGAGATCTAGGCCATTATTTAGATCGTGTGGTTAATAGTGGGTCAAAGGTCATAAAATTATACCGTACCACGAGGTAATAAAAGGGTCATGATAGTATTACAAGGGGGACCACTTAACTACCAAACAACCATGATAGCTGTTAATGAATAAAGTAAATTAAAGAGTCCTGATATTTGGAACACAATATAAATAACATAAATTAGTGAATGTAATTTTTTATACAGGGTCGAGAATTACGTTATATAATTGTTATTATTTTTTTTATAAAGGAGAGCTGTTCAGTATATGTCGTTTTAGCACTGAAGTTCTTTTTTATTAATATGATGTTTTAGATGTAAAAAAAAAAAACATTATTGTTCATCCTATAAAAAAATATATAGACTTTGATGGTTAATATACGGGCGATAAATAGACATCTGGTGACGTGTGTGTGTTTGTCTGGTTGGGAAAATATTAATGAGATTTAATGACGAAAAAATTATAATTCTTTTTTGGAGGGGTAGCAGCTGATGCCCTTTTTAGGACAATTGTTTAAATGAACCCACTCCTAACTCACCATTAACCCACCCCTAACCCACCATCAATCCACCCACTAACCCAACATTAACCCACCCCTAACCCACCATCAATCCACCCACTAACCCACCATCAATCCACCCACTAACTCACCATTAACCCACCCCCTAACCCACCATCAATCCACCCAACAACCCACCATTACCACACCCACTAACCCACCATCAATCCACCCAACAACCCACCATTACCACACCCACTAACCCACCATTACCACACCCACTAACCCACCATCAACACACATGGAGGATAAGGGGAACCGGGGAAAGGGGGAGATGAGAAAGGAAGAGGAAGGCAAAGGGAGAAGAGGAAGGCAAAGGGAGAAGAGGAGGGAGAGAAGGGAGAAGAGAAGGGGAGAGGAGGAAAAGGAAGACATCTCGCCTTGATCACATACAACTTGGATACTTCCGCCCTGATCACCACCCTTGTTGTCCAGACTAGGGAGAGGGAGGGAGAGTAGGGAGAGGAGGGAGGGAGAGTAGGGAGAGGAGGGAGGCAGCGGGAGAGGGAGGAAGGGGGAGAGGGAGAGGGAAGGAGAGGAGAGGAATGGACACGGAGGGAAGAAAAGGCAGGAGAGAGAAACCATAAAAAAAAAAGTAATTTTGGTGAAGGAGAAAGAGGAGGGTGATGAAGTGGAGTATGGGGAAGATCAGCCAATAACTAAATTAATCTGTTCTTTCTCTATTTTTGTTTTGTTTATCTCTTTTCTTTTTCTCTACTTTTCTTTCTTTCTTTCTTTTTGTTTCTTTCTATTTTTTATCTTTTTTTCTGTCTGTCTCTCTCTAATTTTCACTCATCTTGTATATCTACATCTCTCTGTCTCTCTCCTCCCTTCATCCATCTCTCTCTCCCGTTCATTCTTCTTGTCACTTGTCATCATTTATTTTCTTCACTTTAATATCTCCCAGTCTCAGTTTCTGCCCGCCCACACCGCAGAGACACCCCACCCTTCCCGCCCACCCACCCGCGAGACCACCCCACCCCTTCCCCGCCCACACCATGAGTCACCCACCCTTCCCGCCCACACGAGACACCCACCCTTCCCCGCCCACCATGAGACACCCACCCTTCCCCCGCCCACACCACGAGACACCCACCCTTCCCCGCCCACACCACGAGACACCCACCCTTCCCCACTTACATGAGACACCCACCCTTCCCCGCCCACACCACGAAACCTCACCCTTCCCCACCACGAAACCTCCACTTCCCCGCCCACACCACAAACACCCACCCTTCCCCGCCCACACCATGAGACACCACCCTTCCCCCGCCCACACCGCCAGAGACACCCACCCTTCCCCGCCCACGCCACGGTTTCCCACCTTCCAGTCCACACCATAAGACCACCACCCTTCCCCGCCCACCGCAGGACATCCTTCCACCCACACCGCACGTTCCACCTCTTTCCCGCCACCGCCGGGCCACCCACCTTCGCCCACCATAAAGACACCCCACCCTTCCCCGCCACACCATGAGACTTACCCACCCTTCCCCCGCCCATACCGCAGACACCCACCCTTCCCCCGCCCACACCATAAGGTCTCCACCCCTTCACCCACCCTATTTCCCTTCCTCCCTCCCTGTCCACACACTCTGAGACGCACCCCCTCCCCCTCCTATACAGAGTCATCGGTCACAGGGGTGTCACTGGGCATCAAAAGGGGGGGGTGAAATTGAGGGGGGCAATACCATCTATGTCTGCCTCTGTATGTTTACTCTATTTCTCTCTCTCTTACCTTCTTCTTCTCCAACGGGTTTTAGTCATTATTATTTATTTATATTTGTTTTCTGTCTTAAATATCCATTGATTTTTTTATTTCATATTTATTCTTTGGTATTTTCTGTTGTTTGTTTTTATTGTTTTTCTTGTTTACTATATATATATATATATATATATATATATATATATATATATATATATATATATATATATATATATATATATTATCGTATCACCAAACAGACGCACAGACAGACATAATGTATATAAACATCCAAACATATACACACATGTACAAGCATAAACACATACATAGATACACGCAAACAGATAGACAGACACGTACACACAGACATACAGACATACACACCCACACACAAACAGAGATAGACAGACAGACACACCCACACACAAAGACAGTCACACAGACACACACATAGACACACACACAGTTAAAAAGATAATACCCTTGTTTTTCATACAGTGAAAACATACATTTGCAATTCCGTAGAAAATATGGCATTTGTGTGTTGTGTTGTGTTACAATACAGTGCGACTAATTTGGGTGAAAACATTGCAATCCCGCTATGTGGTTCTGTTGCTGCTGCTTTGTGCAATAATTTCGTGATTCTATTTTTGTTGTACGTGTTGCAGCGCATTTAGTGTATGCATTTCAATGATGTTGATTCGTTGCTGTGGATTTCCGTTAGAATAAAGGGTTGGGTTAGGTTAGGTTAGGTTAGGTTAGGTTGGTCAATCTTAAAGTAAAATAAGCTGGGATGGATACTGTCCAGGTGAACCTAAACTTGAATCTTGTATGAGGAGAAGAAACGGATGAATAAAAAGAAGAAAAGAAGGAAAAACAAAGAAGAAATAGAAAAGCTGAGACGGCAACTTATATTTTTGCTCGACAATGGAATATTTGCACAAGAAAAAGAGGAAGAGGAAGAAGAGAGAAAGAGAAGAAAAAAGATAAGATGAAAGTTTTAATGTTCGGTTCTGGGATCGTCCACTGTCTGTGTTTCTTTAAGACCCAAGACATCGCTTATCACTGACACCGAGATACCCCCCCCCCTTCCTACTCTCCTCCTCCTCCTTCCTCGTGCTCTTCTTTCCATCCTCCCTTTACCCTTACCCTCGTCCTCTTCTTCCCCTCATCCTCCCCTCCCTTCTTCCTTCTCCTCTTACAGGATCACAGTCTGGGTTAACCTGGTAGTGTCGTGACTGGGAGTAGTACAACACCAACGTCATTTACAGACTGAGTGAGATGATGTACTTTGGAGAGAGAGAGAGAGAGAGAGAGAGAGAGAGCCTAGACAGAAGGTCCTCATTAAGACCTCTGCAGTTGTTTGGGGGTCCCTATTAAGTCCCCATCAGGTCCCCGAATAGGTCACCGTCAGGAACCCCCAGGAGGTCACTCTCAGGATGACCTCGTCAGGAAGTCCCCCAGGAGGTCCTCAGGAGGTCCCCGTCAGGATGACCTCGTCCGGAACCCCCAGGAGGTTACCGTCAGGATGTCCCCCTGGAGGTCACCGCCAGGAGGTCCCCCAGGAGGTCCCCATCAGGAGGTCCCCATCAGGAGGTCCCCATCAGGAGGTCACCCCCCCACCCCCATGTTCCACCATCTTGTAAAAAAACTCCTCCCGTCTCACGTCTTCCTCCCTCCATCTCTCCTTCATTCCTCCCTCAAAGACCAGGAAGAGGGAACGACTTCCTTGTTTGTCCTGCTGCTGTTCAGGGAAGTTCTGGTCACACAATAGACTAATGTTGGGGCGTCGAGGAGTGGGTGGGGAGTCTCCTACCATCCGTACTCCTCCAAACACCCCCTCTCCCACTCCTCACACCTCCTTCACCTCCTCCTCCCCCTCTCCCACACCCAGGACACCCTCCTTCCCTTTCCCCCACCCCTCCTCCTCATCCTTCTCCCATCCCTACACCTCTTCCCCCTCTCCTCCCCTTTCTCTCCCCTACACCTCCTCCTCCCCCACCATCGTCGTAGCCCCCACTACTCACCCCTCCGAGGTCCTCTATAGAAAGGCACCGACAGGAAGGATACAAGGAATAGCAGTGTTGTCATCTCCCCCATATCCTCGTACCACTAAACAAGTGTAAACAGACTTGGCGGGTGACAAGATCAATGTTACGGAGGGGGGGAATTCTACTGCATAATACAACAAAAACAAGTCCCTTTTTATTTACTGAAGTAACTTAAGGAAACAACTATAACGAGTAAGATAAACGGGAAACAACAAGACATAAATAGACGAGAAAACAAAAGGATAAACAAAAGAGCATCAGCGTGAGAGGCTTCGAGGTGACGTAGATCAGCAAGACGTTACCCTGGTGGCTCCTCCTGGCTCACATTGTTCCACTTATACTGTACAGGAAGTGAGGCTTGGATTCTACGCTTAGTGGTGTTGGCGACCTGACGTGGACTCTGGAAGGTTCAGGAGATCTCACCCAGGACTCTGGAAGGTTCAGGAGATCTCACCCGGACTCTGGAAGGTTCAGGAGATCTCACCCGGACTCTGGAAGGTTCAGGAGATCTCACCCGGACTCTGAAAGGTTCAGGAGATCTCACCCGGACTCTGGAAGGTTCAGGAGATCTCACCCGGACTCTGGAAGGTTCAGGAGATCTCACCCGGACTCTCATTGATTCTCACAGCCTCAAATAATTATCCTTTTCGGGTAACACGCGGAGCTTTCAGACGCCCTCCTGCTGTTCCCTGGAGCTTCTACCCGACTCCCTGCTGCCCCTCACCACCACCTTCTCTCCTCTAGGTCTCCAGGGGTCTCCTGCTGGGCTGGGAGATCTCTTAGCTTGCTCCTGCTGGGTTTACGAGCTCGACCACAAAGCCTCCATGATTCGGATACTGTTGTCGTGGGTGTTGTGAGCCGGTGCCGGACACAATGGTTTTGGTCAAATGTTGTTCAGGCGACATACAGTACTCCGACGACAAGCGGTTCTGGTGCACCAATTTGGGTACAGGAGGAGTGCAGTTGTTTTATTGTTGCTCTTATTATTATTATTATTATTATTATTATTATTATTATTATTATTATTATTACTGTTGTTGTTGTTGTTATTAAGAGGAGACAAGAAAAGAGATAAAGGAGAGATTAAATAACAAATAAACGTAGAGGAAATAATGTGTATAGGCTTACGTGACACCTTGCTGGAGACAGACAGATGAAACTGATTGCTATATGTCATTGTAATTGTGTTAAGCTGATGATGTATTTACACCCTTCTGCTGCCTCTCGTTAAGGTCTAATATGTTATCTTGGTTGTGTTGATGTTTATATAAAGGGTGTGTGGGTGTGTCGCTCTGTCTCGCCTGTGTTTTTTTGTTTGTCTGTGTATGTGTCTGTTTGTGCCCGTCAGTGTCTACGTCCTAACCTAACCTAACCTAACCTAACCTAACCTAACCTAACCTAACCTAACCTAAACCATGCGCTTAAAGACCCAATCAGAGCTCAGTAATACCCAAAACAACAACAGCCACACCACAGCAAACTTTACACCCACGCCTCTTCTTATTACTTACACGGAATAAGTTCAAAATTTACATGTAATAAGCGAAGATTTGAGTGTGTATATAACTTATTACGTTCCTGATTACAAACTATCATCCGTTTATGTAATCAGACGAATGTAACGGAGATTATGTAATGTTTATGTAATGTTCATGTAATGTACTTTGTCATCAGCTAGACTAGATTACCTGTGTCTACTGTACAGGTATATTTGTGCCTTGTTGCTTATGTTGTCAGTGTGTGTGTGTGTGTGTGTGTGTGTGTGTGTGTGTGTGTGTGTGTGTGTGTGTGTGTGTGTGTGTGTGTGTGTGTGTGTGTGTGTGTGTGTGGTGTGTGTGTGTGTGTGTGTGTGTGTGTGTGTGTGTGTGTGTGTGTGTGTGTGTGTGTGTGTGAATGTGTATGTGTGTGTGTGAGTAGGAGTGTGTGTGTGTGTGTGTAGGCGTGTGTGTGTGTGTGTGTGTGTGTGTGTGTGTGTGTGTGTGTGTGTGTGTGTGTGTGTGTCTTTCTGTGTTTGTCTCTATATATAGGTCTGTGTCTGTCTGTCTCTCTGTCTAATTTTAAAAGACAGTCACACACACACAATATAATTACATCATTAGCCGAAGGGTCAAGTACCTTCCCCCCTACCTCCCACCCACAACATGCCCACCGCCCCCACACCCCTCTTCACCTCTCACCACATTCTCCCTCCCCCCACCATAATGTAGTATGGGGGCGGGGGTATTTTTCAAAAAAAAAACAAACAGATTAATGCGATGCTTCGTGACAGTGCCAGCAAAAAAACACAAAAAAACATGTACAAGCCTGGGTGGAAAAACACGGCAGGTAAACAAACAAACTCAGACACGTATTTGCAAACATTGTCGCTAAACAAGGGTTATGTTATCATACATAAAGGGTTGAATCATCATACGTTGGCTACACCCCTCACTGTGGCTACACCCCTCACGTTGGCTACACCACCCACGTTGGCTACACCCTCAGTTGGCTCACACCCTCACGTTGGCTTCTCTCGTTAGCTACCCCTCACGTTGGCTACACCCTCACTGTGGCTACACCCTCACGTTGGCTACACCCCTCGTTATTTACACCCCTCACGTTGGCTACACCCCTCGTTGGCTACACCACCCACGTTGGCTACACCCTCACGTTGGCTACACCTCACTGTGGCTACACCCTCACCGTTAGCTACACCTCTGTGGCTACACCCCTCGTTGGCTACACCCTCACTGTTGGCTACACCCCTCACGTTGGCTACACCCCTCACGTTGGCTACACCACCCACGTTGGCTACACCCCTCAGGTTGGCTATACCCCTCACGTTGGTTACACCCTTACGTTGGCTACACCCCTGACGTTAGCTTCACCCCTCACGTTGGCTACACCCCTCACTGTGGCTACACCTCCTGTGGCTACACCCTCACGTTGGCTACACCACCCACGTTGGCTACACCTCAGGTTGGCTATACCCCTCGTTGGCTACACCCTCACGTTGGCTACACCCCTCCTGTGCACACCTCGTTGGCTACACCACCCACGTTGGCTACACCCCTCGTTGGCTACACCACCCACGTTGGCTACACCCCTCGTTGGCTACACCCTCAGGTTGGCTACACCCTCACTGTGGCTACACCCCTCACTGTGTTACACCCTCACTGTGCTACACCTCACGTTGGCTACACCACCCACGTTGGCTTACACCCCCTCAGTTGGCTATACCCCTCACGTTGGCTACACCCTCACGTTGGCTACACCCCTCACTGTGGCTACACCTCACGTTGGCTACACCACCCGTTGGCTACACCCGTCACGTTGGCTACACCACCCCGTTGGCTACACCCCTCACGTTGGCTACACCCTCAAGTTGGCTACCCCCTCACTGTGGCTACACCCTCACTGTGGCTTCACCCCTCGTTGGCTACACCCTCAGTTGGCTATACCCCTCACGTTGGCTACACCCCTCGTTGGCTACACCTCACGTTGGCTACACCCCCTCGTTGGCTACACCACCACACGTTGGCTACACCCCTCACGTTGGCTACACCCTCACTGGGCTACACCCCTCACTGTGGCTACACCTCAAGTTGGCTATACCCCTCACGTTGGCTACACCCTCAGTTGGCTACACCCTCACTGTGGCTACACCCTCACTGTGGCTACACCTCACGTTGGCCACACCTCACGTTGGCTACACCTCACTGTGGCTACACCCCTCATGTTGGCTACACCCCTCACGTTGGCTACACTCTCACTGTGGCTACACCCCCTCCTGTGTGGCTACACCCCTGACGTTGGCTACACCCTGACGTTGGCTACACCTGACGTTGGCTACACCCCCTGACGTTAGCTACACTCCTGACGTTGGCTACACCCCTGACGTTGGCTACACTGACGTTGGCTCCACCCCTGACGTTGGCACCCCTGACGTCGGCTACACCCCTGACGTTGGCTACACCCCTGACGTTGGCTACACCCCTGACGTTGGCTACACCCCTGACGTTGGCTACACCCTCACTGTGGCTACACCCTCATGTTGGCTACACCCTCACGTTGGCTACACCCCTCTGTGGCTACACCCTCACTGTGGCTACACCTGACGTTGGCTACACCCTGACGTTGGCTACACCCTGACGTTGGCTACACCCTGACGTTAGCGGCTACACCCTGACGTTAGCTACACCCTGACGTTGGCTACACCTCACTGTGGCTACACCCTGACGTTAGCTCACCTGACGTTGGCTACACCCTCGTTGGCTACACCCTGACGTTAGCTACACCCCTCACGTTGGCTACACTGACGTTGGCTACATGTTAGCCACCCCTGATGTTAGCTACACCCCTCACGTTGGCTACACCTCACTGGCTACCTCGTTGGCTACACCGTGTGCTACACTCACTGTGGCTACACCCTTCACTGTGGCTACATCCCTCACTGTGTTATGTAGTACCATGGAAAACAGAATTATGTAGCGGGAGACTGTAGAGTAGGTGTGAAGGAGTTAGTTGAGCTGTGTGTGATTTTGTAGAATAACTCAAGAGTGAATATATTCTGGGGTGGAACTTATCTTAAAGAAATTCACTGAAATGGAGGTAGTGGGTGAAGGTGTGGGATTGTGGTTGTTGGTGAGGGGTTTGTGGTAGTGGTTGTTGGTGAGGGGATTGTGGTAGTGGTTGTTGAAGGGATGGTGGTAGGGATGGTAGTAGGGATGATGGTGGTGGTGGATGAAAAGAAAAAAGAAAAAAGGCAGCAGTTAGATCGATTGACCCCCTCCCCCACACACTCCTCTCCATCCACCCACCTCCCACCCCTCCCCACCCTCCCTCTCCATCCCCTCCCACCCCCCTCCCCACCCTCCCTCTCCATCCACCCACCTCCCACCCCTCCCCCCACACCCTCCCTCTCCATCCACCCACCTCCCACCCCCTCCCCCCCCACCTCCCTCTCATCCACCCTCCCCCCCTCCCCCCCACACCCACTCCCTCTCCACCCCTCCCTCCCCTCCCCCACACCACTCCCTCTCCATTCCCCTCCCCCCTCCCCCCACACTCTCTCATCCACCCCTCCCCCCCACACCACTCCCTCTCATCATCCCCCCCTCCCCCACACCACCCTCTCCAGCCACCCTCCCACCCCCTCCCCCCACCACTCCCCTCCACCCACCTCCCACCCCCCTCCCCACACCACTCCCTCTCCCATCACCCTCCACCCCCTCCCCCACCACTCCTCTCCATCCACCCCCCTCCCCCCTCTCCCCTCCCCCCACCCCTCCCTCTCCATCACCCCTCCCACCCCCTCCCCACACCACTCCCTCTCCACCCCTCCCACCCCCACCCCTTCTCCCCCTACCCACAACAACAATAGATGCTAACTGTCTCCATCACCAAGATTAAACAACCCCAAATTACCAACTCTAAACTAGGCCTTAATCACCCCTGACCTTAATTGCTCAGGTGGTTTGTTAAGTCAGTGTTTCTGTTCTGTGATATGATGATTATGTGTCCTCTACTACAACCTCTGTCAGTGGTCAAAACTGTGGTGGGGTGTGGTGTGGTGTGTGTGATGGTGGTCGTCGTGATGGTGATGGTGGTGGTGGTGGTGGTGGTGGTGGTAGTCGTCGTCGTCGCGGTGGTCGTCGCAGTGTGGTGGTGGTGATGGTGGTGGTGGTAGTGTGGTGGTGGTGGTGGTGGTGGTGGTGGTGGTGGTGGTGGTGGTGATGGTGGTGGTGGTGAGTGGTATTGTGTGGTGGTGGTGATGGTGATGGTGGTGGTGGTGAGTGAGTGTGATGGTGATGAGGTGGTTGGTGGTGTGTGTTGATGGTGGTCGTCGTGTGATGGTGGTGGTGGTGGTGATGGTAGTGGTGAGTGGTGGTGGTGGTGGTGGTGGTGGTGGTGGTGGTGGTGGTGGTGATGGTGGTGGTGATGGTGATGGCAGTCGTGGTGGTTATATCTGTCCCTTCTTTCTCTTCCTCTTTCCTAATTCTCTCCTCTGATCCCTTATCATGACCTTCTCCCTTCTCTCCCTTCTTTCCCTCACCTCATCCATCTTATCTCTCCCTCCCCTTTCCCTCATTATTCGTTACTGTCTCTTCTTTTACCTCTCTCTCCTTTACCCTTTTCACTCCCTATTTTAGTTTCCTGTTCTTTCTCTCCTCTTCTCTACCTTCTTTCTCCTCCCTCTCCTATTCCTTCTTCCTTTTCTCTTCCTCCTATCCGCCCTCACTCTCTCTCCCCTTCTTCTTTCCCTCCACCCCCTCCATCCCCTCTCCACCCCTCCATCCCCTCCACCCCTCCATCCCCTCCACCCCTCCCCACCTTTCCCCTATATATTTCCCTTCTTCCCCTGCCACACTAACATAAGCCCCGGCACTAAGACTGGAAGAGTGATATGGTAAGCACAAATAAAGGGATTATCGCCCTAAGCTGCTCAGTGAGGCCCGACAAGGCGGATTACAATAGCACCTTCTTGCCCCGACCCACCTTTGTATTAGGAAGTAAGTAATAGTGACTTAAATGTTTAGGAAGGGGTGTGAGGGAAAATGAGTGATCAGAGATAGATGAATGAATAGAGAGATAGATAGATAGATAGATAGATAGATAGATAGATAGATAGATGCTGCGTCCTCTTTCTCTGTATTTTCTCCAATCCTCTCTTTCTCCATCTTTCGTCTGTCTCTCTCTCTCTGTTCCATCTTTAGTCTGTCTCTCTCTTACCCTCCTCTTCCTTCCCTTCGTTTCTCCCCAATAACGCCAGTGAGGGGAATTGTTTTAATCTTCTGCGGCTTTATCGTAATAACCCGAGAGGTGATCTGATGTGTGGCTGAACAAAACACTGACGATTAGTAGTGTGTGTGTGTGTGTGTGTGTGTGTGTGTGTGTGTGGTGTGTGTGTGTGTGTTGTGTGTGTTGTGTGTGTGTGTGTGTGTGTGTGTGTGTGTGTTGTGTGTGTGTGTGTGTGTGTAAGATGATATTGTCTTCCTATACGTTTTGCGACTCTTTCTCTCTGCTGTCTCTCTCTTTCATCATCATCCCCTTGTCTCTCACCGAGTTTATCAACCTCTCTTACCATTACAACCTCTGCCCATTTCTTCAGTAAGGCAGGAGGAAGTGATTGTCTCAGCGTAATTGGGTTATCTTTCAATAACAATGCCCGTCTGCAATAACGCTCTTTTGTTGCAGTAACGCCATCTTTTGCAATGACACCGCTAATTTCTGCATTAAGTACACCTACACTAACAACGACCGTGCAATAACAACCCCCACCCCTTCAATAACAACTTCTACCCCAACAATAACAACCCCTACCCCATAATTACATCCACCCCTACAACCTCCACCCTTGCAATAACAACCCCCTACCCCCACAATAACCTTAACCTGTACTTACACATACAACCCCTACCCGACACAACTCAAGAACACCCCACCCTACAACAACAACCCATCTCAGCACAATAACACCCCCCTACCCCACACACCTCCCCACCCTACAATAACACCCCTACCCCTACAATATCACCCCCACCCCTTGCCAATAACACCTCAGCCCCTACACAATAACACCCCCTCACTCTACAATAACACCCCTAATAGACGCACTACAACCCTTCCATTGAACATGCACCACCGCCCAAATCGATGAACCGCTGCTGAATATTTAACCCAAACAGAGTTAAAATGAACACAGTTAAAAGGAAAATAATTAAATATGCATAGAGTTAAATGAATACACTTAAAAACGGTATAAACGAAATAAAATAAAATAAAATATGAAAAGTTAAAACGAATATTTAAAATGAAACAGAAAATAGAGTAAAAAATGAATAAAGTTAATATGTGTAGAATGAATAAAATGAATATGACGGATGAAGGGAGAGAAATGAAGGACATTATGTATAAGGATAAGAGGAGGAGGAGGAGAAGGAAGAAGAGAAGAACAACAACAAAGAGAAAGAGAAGACGAAGAAGAAATGACACCCCGGACACAGGGCAGACCACTGTACACTAACCATCTTCCTTCACACCTAACGAGCCTCGCTGTCCACACAACCCAGCAAAATAAATCTTGCTTAAGGAAAGAAAATTTGAACTCTGCATTTGAGGAGACTTTTTTTCTGTGGGAAGGAAGTTTACCTTGTCACCCTCCCCCTCCTCTCACCCTCCTGTCTCCCCACTCCCTCCGTCCCTCCTCACCTCCTACTCCCTCTCTCAATCACCCACTCCTCCGTCCTCCCTCACCCTCCTACTCCCTCCCACTCATCCCACGTCCTCCCTCACCCTCCTATCTCTCTCTCTCACCCAATCACTCCCTCCCCTCCGTCCCTCCCTCACCCTCCCCACTCCCCCCTCACCCCACCCTCCGTCCTCCTCCTACCCCTCACTCAATCCTCCCTCCCTCCGTCCCCCTCACCTCCTACTCCCTCTCCCACCAATCTCCACCTCCTCCCTCCCTCACCTCCCACTCTCCACTAATCCTCCCACTCCTCCGTCCTCCCACCTCCCATTCCTCTCACCAATCACTCCTCACTCTCCGTCCTCCTCACCCTCCTACCTCTCTCCACAATCCTCACTCCTCCGTCCCTCCCTCACCCTCCCACTCCTCTCACTCCCACTCCTCCGTCCCTCCCTCACCTCCCACTCCCTCTCTCACCAATCACTCCCACCCCTCCCAAGTTTCAATCAACACCTCGTCATCCCCGTGTGGGGGGCCGTCTCTCGTTGTAGAAGAGGATCACCAACATAAGATACAGAGAACCATACACAGTGAAACCTCCATATAACGGACTTTATCTCCAAACAATCCAAGGATGGAGGGTTTCACATCTAACGGACCTCATATACAATGGACCGTCATCTCTATATGGTTCGCTACATACATACATACATACATACATACATACATACATACATACACTTACGAGTACGCATATGTACACTGTTTATGTATGTTTTTTGTTTTCAAAATGAAATAAATAAATGAATAGAGAAATTTGGATAAAAAGAAAATCACAAACAAGTAAAAAGATAAACATACAGAAACCGATATACAAGTAGATAAAAACAAAAGAAATAATCCCAGAAAATCCTTTCAAAAGATCGTCCCATTTACAAGAAAGGAGAAAAAAGGTGACGTATTAAATCTAATATTTAGAAGCAATCAGGTGAGAGCGACTCACAAGAGGAGAAAAAATGTAGGGGATATCCCTGCCGACTTAGGGAAGGCCAGGGAATAATCCCCAGCCCAAGGAGGGTGACGTCACAGCCCCCGACAACTGTACCAATTTGGGGGGTTCTGTGATACCCCAAAAATGCAAATTGGCTATTTTCTGCTGGGCTGGTGGCGGTGGTGGTGGTGGTGGTGGTGGTGGTGGTGCTGGGGGGTGTGGTGGTGGTGGTGGTAGTGGTGGTAGTGGTGGTGGTGGTGTGTGGTGGTGGTGGTAGGTGGTGGCGGTGGTGGAGATAATGAAAAAACGGATAAAAAGGAAGAACAGGAGAAGAGCGGATGAAGAGATGAAAGTTAGAGGATGAAGAGGAACAGAGAAATGATAAATAAATGTCTGAGAGGATGAAGAGAATAGAGACTATGCAGAGGAGGAGGAAGAAGGAAGAGGAGGGGAAAAGAAAAGGAGTTATTGAGAGAGAGAGAGACCGGATCGCACACAGTAATGGATTGAAAAATGGTAATCCATGACAGCGGAAAGTGAGCCATCCAACTATGAGAAGCAGCTGACGTGTTCCACCAGAATACGTATACACACACACACAGACACAGACACAGACACACACACACACACACACACACACACAGACACAGACACACACAGACACACACACACACACACACAGACACACACACACACACACACACACACACACAGGACACACACACACACACACACACACACACACACACACACACACACACACACCAACACCACACACCTATAAGTAATTACCTCCTTTATCCGCATGATATCTTACAAAATTAAAACAAAAATCATTTATCTATTATCACCTATTCATTAATTACCTATTTATTATCTTACACCATTCGTTTATTTCTACCTTTTCTTCACGTACTTGGCCAAATGTGCGTCAAAAATTAGTTGGTGACCGTCGCCATGGTAACCAAAAGGTATTTTTTTTTCTATCTGACACGAAATCCTGCCATTAGCAGCAGCCTTCACAACAACCCAGGGAGTTATGGCCACGACACCGGCCACTGATGTAGTACCAGACACGACCACTACTACCACACTTGATTGAGATTAAACCGAACACCGATTACTAAACAGATCTGGTTATCTCACCACTCAACTACATCTCGACTTACCGACAACCGAACACCGATTACTAAACAGATCTGATTAGTCCATTGAGCCGACTAAACCGACTGACCGACAACCGAACACCGATTACTAAACAGATCTGATTATCCCGACGCCGTGACACACGAAGCGGACTCAGCCAATCAATCTTAATAGATCGGGAAGATAATTAGAGGATTATTATCTGGTACGAATAATTAGTGTGATGTGAGGTCAAAATACTAAAAAGAAATTAAATCCTGATTGATGTATCAATTATGGCGACTTGGTAGACGAGCGTGATGGTCCACCTCGACCTGACCTGACCTGAAGAATTGATCAAGGAGGTCAGCTTGTGTCACACCCCAAGTCAGTCTATTATTAGTGACTGTGTAGGTCATCTCGTGTCACACCCCCAGCTCCAGCCCCTGATTCCTGGTTGTTTAATTAATAGACTCAAATGTACTAAAACAATATACACCCACTTATAAATACTGCTAAGGGCCGACCATGTACTACCACCGGCACCACTTCCAATGTTGTCTTACTCAAGCTTAACTAAAAGTCCCATTTTCTCTGTGTTATTGTTTGTATTTTACATAATATGGATGAAACATTTGAATGGAATGTGTGTGTGTGTGTGTGTGTGTGTGTGTGTGTGTGTGTGTGTGTACATCAACACCACCACCGCTGAAACTCACCCCCCTGTACTCCAGCCTATGCACGCATGCCCTTTAAACCACCAAAACAACACAAACTAGAAAAAACACAATCAAAACAAGACAGATGGAAACACGTCCCCCCACCCATCATCCCTTCAAAATAAAACACAAAACAAAACATAAAAACAAACAAATGCGAAATTCAAAATATGTTGTTTACATTAGCATAGCACTATTACCACTAAAGCATAGAAGCATAGAGACTAATTATGTTATTTTGTAGTGGTGACCCAAAAGCCCCTCCTCCCTAATTCACACCCATAAGATCCCTCTCCCACACCCAATGATTCCCACCCCACTTCCCAACCCCACCTCACATGACTCCCATTCCCACCACACCACATGCCTCATCTCCACCACCACATGACTCCCCAACTCCACCACCATGACCCCCTTCCTCCACCCCTGCCCCCACAAAAAGGATGTGCGCGCCTGTTGCACTTTATACATGAAAACTTTTTTGTCGCCTATATGTAGTGGTCGTGTTGGTGTCCAGTTTACACAAACCCAGAGAGACACCGGCCGGGAGCTTTGATTACGTGTGTGTGTGTGTGTGTGTGTGTGTGTGTGTGTGTGTGTGTGTGTGTGTGCGTGCGTGTGTGTGTGTGTGTGTGTGTGTGTGTGTGTGCCGTCACCCTTCAGTATAAGATAGCCCCAGTCCGCCATCAATTACAATACTTAACAAGATATATACATTAACATAAGATAAAAATAAATAAATAAAAACAATTCCTAACTTGTCCTGTCAATATATTCTTTTTACACATTTTTTTTTACATCATCATGAACGAGGAGACAAAAAATGGAAGCATAAATATGTATTTTTTTAGCCAACGTGTGAAAATCCCGTGTTTTGGGTGAGGGAGAGGGTGGGGCTGGAGGGTGGGCTGGGTGGTGAGGGGGTCTGGGGTGGAGGTGAGGGGTTGGGGTGAGGTGAGAGGGGTGAGGTAGAGAGGGAGTTTGTTGTTAGTGGAAAATTTTTGCCCTGTATGGTATTGTGGTATTGTCTAACTTTTGTCATCTGGTGATTTTGGTATTTGGTCACTGTGTCTGTGTGTGAGTTTGATGGCTCTTTTATATGTACATATATGCACTGTATGTATGTATGTATGTATGTATGTATGTATGACCACATGTCACTCAGCCTTCGTACCCTAACCCATTTAGTATCGTCTGTGTGTTGACTAACTGAAAATGGCGTAAGATCCTGACATGGAATTCTAATTGAAACTAAAGTTGTAAATTCAATACAATAGTAACAGTGTAGGTCCTCGTCTGGCCTGGGAAGGAGAAGAGATGCATCAATTAATTTTTTTCATACCTGTTAAACTTTTCTCACCTGGGAACACCTGAATTAATGACTTCTTTTTTCTTTTTTGAAGGAGTGGGAGGGAAGTGGGAGGCAGGTAAGGAGGGAGGGAGGAAGGAGGGAGGGAGGATGATAGAAGGGAGGGCAGGAGCGTGGTTAAGCTTATCTGAGATTTCTTTCTTAACACCAAAAACAAGGAAAAGACAACAACAATAAGAGACAAGGTGTTAAGGCTTTGAGGAGTAATTGTATTATGTTCTCCTCAGAGTGTTATCTTCAGGACGACCTGAACTACGTCAGGGGAACCATGGCTCAGGAGTTCACAGCATCACAGCAGCTAGGGTTCACAGCATCACAGCAGCTAGGGTTTACAGCATCACAGCATCTGGGTTCACATCACAGCAGCTAGGGTTCCTACAGCATCACAGCAGCTAGGGGTTCACAGCATCACAGCAGCTAGGGTTCACAGCATCACAGCAGCTAGGGTTCTAGCATCTACCCAGAGATAGCAGTACAAAATCTACCGTCTCAGGGAAGATGTTTGTAAATAACTGTTTCAACTTTTGTCTCGAAGGAACAACTGAATTAATAATTTCTTTAAGTTTTCTCCCGTGTGAAAAAAAAAAGTTTATGTGTAGATTTTTAGTGATGACCGGAGGAAGTTTCACGCCAGGTTGGTGAACAAGCACCACTGAATTAATTACTCGTTTTCTTAATTATAATAAAGAAGTAAAAAATCTGATGGTTTGTAATGTAGAAAACACATAACACTTACAAACACCCACAGAGACCCACAAACACCTACAATCACATACAAACATCTTAACAAACCATTAATTATTATTATTACAAACACCCACAAACACCTACAAATACTCACAAACACCAAAAATCTCTACAAACATCTACAAACACCCACAAACACCTACAAAAACCAACAAACACACACACACGCTCCCACAAGCTTTACAAGCACCCACACACTTCAACACCCACAATAAATAGGTGAACACGAATCTAAACTTCAGGCATCAGAGGGAAAGCCATATTTATTTATCTGAGCCAGTGGGGAGTTCCGTCCACTCAGTGTCATCTTACTGAAATTGGATGACAGTCGCATGCCAGGCGGTCAGATGAAGCGCCAATTGACCTGTCTGACCTCGCGTGACCCCGGTTGTAGCTGTCTGTCAAGGGGGCCGGTGGGAGGTTCGCTCTAATTCGGGTTCCTCTGACAGGAGCGTTGAGGCTTTAATGCAAGAAGGATCCCCGGGTTCCTTCCCTCAAACGGTGACTTGATCTTTGTTATTTTGTTATGTATATCAGGGGTGGTGTTAGGGTGGTGCTGAGGTGGTGCTAGGGTGGTGTTAGGGATGGTTGCTGAGGTGGTGCTAGGGTGGTGTTAGGGTGGTGCTGGGGTGGTGCTGGGGTGTTAGGGTGGTGCTGAGGTGGTGCTGGGGTGGTGCTGGGGTGGTGTTAGGGTGGTGCCTGAGGTGGTGCTAGGGTGGTGTTAGGGTGGTACAGGGTGGTGCTGGGGTGGTGCTGGGGTGGTGCTGGTGGTGCT
Source organism: Homarus americanus (assembly GCF_018991925.1). Lineage (NCBI taxonomy): Eukaryota > Metazoa > Arthropoda > Malacostraca > Decapoda > Nephropidae > Homarus > Homarus americanus. The sequence continues at coordinate 9,036,592 of NW_024731852.1, forward strand.
AGAGGTGGTGTTGGGGTGGTGCTGGGTGGTGCTAGGGTGGTGTTAGGGTGGTGCTGAGGTGGTGCTAGGGTGGTGCTGGGGTGGTGCTAGGGTGGTGCTGAGGTGGTGCTAGGGTGGTGTTAGGGTGGTGCTGGGGTGGTGTGGTTGGTGCTGGGGTGGTGTTGGGTGGTGCTGGGGTTGGTGTTGGGGTGGTGCTGGGGTGGGTGTTGGGGTGGTGTTGGGGTGGTGTTGAGGTTGGTGCTGAGGGTGGTGCTAGGGGTTGGTGCTGGGGTGGTGCTGGGGTGGTGCTGGGGGGTGGTGTTAGGGTGGTGCTAGGGTGAGGTGTTAGGGTGGTGCTGGGGTGGGTGGTAGGGTGGTGCTGAGGTGGTGCTGAGGTGGTGTTAGGGTGGTGTTAGGGTGGTGCTGAGGGTGGTGCTAGAGGGTGGTGCTAGGGTGGTGCTGGGGTGGTGGTAGGGTGGTGCTGGGGTGGTGTTAGGGTGGTGTTGGGGGTGGTGTTAGGGTGGTGCTGGGGTGGTGTTAGGGTGGTGCTGGGGTGAGGTGCTGGGGTGAGATTGCTGAGGGTGGTGCTGAGGTGGTGTTAGGGTGGTGTTAGGGGGTGGTGCTGAGGTGGTGCTAGGGTGGTGCTAGGGTGGTGCTAGGGTGGTGTTGGGTGGTGCTAGGGTGGTGTTAGGGTGGTGCTGAGGTGGTGCTGAGGTGGTGTTAGGGTGGTGTTAGAGATTGGTACTGAGGTGGTGCTAGGGTGGTGCTAGGGTGGTGCTGGGGGTGGTGTTAGGGTGGTGCTGGGGTGGTGTTAGGGTGGTGTTGGGGTGGTGTTGGGGTGGTGCTGGGTTGATGTTGGGTGGTGCTGGGGAGTTGGGTGTTGGGGTGGTGTTGGGGTGGTGTGGGGTGGTGCTGGGGTGGTGTTGGGGTGGTGCTGGGGTGGTGTTGGGGGTGGTGCTGGGGGTGGTGCTGGGGTGGTGTTGTGGTGGTGCTGGGGTGGTGTTGGGGTGGTGTTGGTGGTGCTGGGGTGGTGATGAGGTAGTATCATTGCTCGGGGGGAGGGTAGGGATGGTATAAGGAGAGGTTTAATCTAATTATTCAAGTGATTTGAGAAATTAAAACATTTCGCCTGCCTAATATTTTACACATAAACGTCGTAAAACATTAATTGATACATAGAAACCTCATTTGGAAGTGATGCGGCATAAAAAAAATCCTTAGTCAGAATGCGCTTAATGAGTTCACGAATTGCTAAAATAGTTTGTTCTCTGCTGAGTGTAAAAAGAGATAGAGTACGTTAATTCTCTCTGTATGTGTGTCTGTCTGTGGCTGTGTTTGTGTGTCTGTCTGTGGCTGTGTTTGTCTCTCTCGCTCTCTGTCTAACTCTGCATCTATCAACAACCACACACACACACACATATGACCTGACCTGACCTAACCTGACCTCTTACCAGCTCACACGACCATCGTCATTGCCTCAACACTCAAAATAAACTCCCAAATCACGGGTGTTATTGGGAATGAGGTTAGTACATTGAAGTGATTTGTAGGGAGACGTGGAGAGAAAATGTGAGGCGAAACATAAATGAAACAGAATTATTACCTGGGACCCTGAGCTTATGTTAAGGGCTACAGTTAAGGGCTATAGTTAAGGGCTATAGGTAAGGGGGTAGGTGAGTGAAGGTAAAGGGTGAAGGTAAGGGGGTAAAGGGCAGGTACAGGTGAATATAAGGGTTACAGGTAAGGGGGATACAGGTGGGGCTATAGGTAAGGGTGAAGGTAAGGGGTAGATATAAGGAATTTGGTGGGCTATAGGTAAAGGGTGAAGGTAAGGGTAGATATAAGAGGGTACGAATAAGGGATACAGTAAGAGGTTACATAATTTACAAAGACAAAAACAAACAAAAGTAATCTAAAAGACATAGCAAACAACAACTAATAAAGACAGAACATAACAGACAAAATGCTCTAATCAGAATAAAATGTCACAGTATTTTATTCGTATATTACACAAGAGCAGGAGCTAGAGTCACATGGAATAAAACATTGACAATACTTTATACCGGATTATGTAATGGTGTGTGTGTGTGTGTGTGTGTGTGTGTGTGTGTGTGTGTGTGTGTGTTTGTGTGTGTGTGTGTGTGTGTGTGTGTGTGTGTGTGTGTGTGTGTGTGTGTGTGTCACCTTCAGGTCAATCTTGTTTTGTTTACGTGAATTTAAATTTTTAGAACAATGAGATCAATGATTTTTTTAAGACAATTTTATCAAGGGGTTTTTTTGATTAAAAACTTATTTTTTTTTGGTATTTTATAATTTAATGGTTTTTATTTTTATATAATTCT